>NC_137696.1:96626055-96864284 GCF_964034855.1 Anser brachyrhynchus | reverse complement strand
GGAAAGGAAAGGAAAGGAAAGGAAAGGAAAGGAAAGGAAAGGAAAGGAAAGGAAAGGAAAGGAAAGGAAAGGAAGGAAAGGAAAGGAGAAGGAAAGAAAGGAAAGGAAAGGAAAGGAAAGGAAAGGAAAGGAAAGGAAAGGAAAGGAAAGGAAAGGAAAGGAAAGGAAAGGAAAGAAAAAAGAAAGGGAAGGGAAGGAAGGGAAGGGAAAGGAAGGGAAGAGGAAGGGAAGGGAAGGGAAGGGAAGGGAAGGGAAGGGAAGGGAAAAAAGAAAAGAAAGAAAAAAGAAGAAAAGAAAAAAGAAAAGAAAAGAAAAGAAAAGAAAAGAAAAGAAAAGAAAGAAAAGAAAAGAAAAGAAAAGAAAAGAAAAGAAAAGAAAGAAAGAAAGAAAAGAAAAGAAAAGAAAAGAAAAGAAAAAAGAAAAGAGAAGAGAAGAGAAGAGAAGAGAAGAGAAGAGAAGAGAAGAGAAGAGAAGAGAGAAGAGAAGAGAAGAGAAGAGAGAGAAGAGAAGAGAGAGAAGAGAAGAGAAGAGAAAGAGAAGAGAGAGAAGAGAAGAGAAGAGAAGAGAAGAGAAGAGAAGAGAGAGAAGAGAAGAGAAAAGAAAGAAAAGAAAAGAAAAGAAAAGAAAAGAAAAGAAAAGAAAAGAAAAGAAAAGAAAAGAGAAAAGAAAAGAGAAAAGAAAAGAAAAAGAGAGAAAAAATAAAAATGTTTAAATACATTGAAGAGAAAGGTAAAATTTCCATATTCCTCACATCTCTAGTCACTGTTAGCCCTTTGTTAATCTCATATCTCAATTGTAGTGAATAAGAGCTACAAAAATAAATTGATCTTCTCATAATACTACGTAAATACATTCTATAACTTCTTTGAGAAATTTATTGTTTAATGGGACTATTTTAGGTTTGAGCTGGCTGTGCAGTATTACTTAAACTTCTAGGAATGCACAAATCATGTCACTTCTCCCAAATACTTATTTTATTTTTTTAACTTCTTAATAGAACTGTGTTTCTACCAGAATTGCTAGCTCTTACAGCTACTGAAATGTAAAAACATAATTGAAACAATTCTATCTGCTTATCTTAGTTAAGCAAGTAATCAAGGTTGGTAGGCTGTGGTCATCCAAAGTCAGCACATTATAGCCATTCAGCAACACCTCACTGCATGGCCAAATAACAGAGAATGGAATTGCAGAGCTTGTAAATTATGATATTTAAAATAGAAATAATGAGGAAAATGCATTTAGGAAGGTTTGTAAATTTCCTAGGAAATGGAAATTGTTTCCTGGATTAATATTAAAGATTTAATTATGATTTTGAGCTGAAATATGCAGTTCCAGAAGAAGACACTACAAACATGTAATTGGTCTGCATAGAGTGGATCAAGGGAATGCCAGTTCTGAGGTCATCACGCTAAAGGGAAAAAGACTGTAGTAGATATAATTTTGCTTTACAGGTCACCATTTACATTTTAATTCATTTCAAATTTGAAAATTCATGTGGAAATACTAGGAAAAAGGTATTAATCTTTTCCTAAATGACTAAAGGAATGAAAAAGAGTAATGTTTGAATTCACTCTGCAATGAAAGACTATGACTTTTAAAAAGCATATATATGCATATATGTGTTACAAGAGAGTTAGGAAGCAAAGAGCAAATCCAATGGGCTTTTAGGGACTTCTCATTTTATTTGACCTTATCATGCTTGTCTGTTAAGCTCTTTGGGTGAAAAGCTAGTGCCACTTAAACGGAAAATGTGTAGCTGCTGCCACCAGCCATATGCAGGTAAGACAACTGTGGTGTTTTAATCAGCTGGGCAGCTGACATCCACCACAACTGCTCTCTCACTCCCTCTCCTCAAAGGGAAAGGGAGAGAAAATACGATGAAAATAGCTCAAGGGTTGAGATAAGGACAGGGAGAACAGTGAACAATTATCGTGATGGGTAAAACAGAGTCAGAGTAGGGAGATAATAAAATTTATTGCCTATTACTAACAAGCTAGAGAAGTAAGAAACAAAGGAAAGAAAGCAAAAACACCTTCCCTCCATCCACCCTCTTCTACCTCCTCTCCCTGAGCGGCACAGGGAAATGGGGGAATGGGTGCTGTGGTCAGTCTATAGCACTTCATCTCCGCTGCTCCTTCACAGTCACTCTCTGCCCCTGCTCCAAATTGCAGTCCCTCTCAGGGGACGCCGTCCTTCCTGAACAGATCCTGTGTGGGCTTTCAACTGACAGCAGCTCTGTAAGAACTGCTCTAAATATGAGTCCGTACCACGGGGTCCATCCATCAGGAGCAAACTGCTCCAGTACAGGTCCCCCATGGGTGGCAAATCCCCCCCCCCCAGACTCCCTGCTTCTGCAGGGGCTCTCCATGGGCCGCAGCCTCCTCCAGACCACATCCACCTGCTCCACCGGGGGCTCCTCCACGGGCTGCAGCGTGGAGATCTGCTCCATGTGGGACCCATGGACTGCAGGGGGACAGCCTGCTCCACCAGGGGCCTCTCCACAGGCCGCAGGGGAACTTCTTCACCTCCTGCCCTCCTTCTGCGCTGATCTTGGGGTCTGCAGGGCTGGTTCTCACTCCTCGCTCTCCCAGCTGCTGTTCTGCAGCATTTTGTTTGTTTCTTTGTTTGTTTTGTTTTGTTTTGTTTTTTCCCCTTTCTTAAATATGCTCTCACAGAGGCACAAACAACATCTCTTATTGGCTTGGCTCTGGCCAGAGGTGGGGCCCTTGTTTAACGTGGTGCAGCTTTTGGATTCCTCTCACAGAAGCCACCCTTATAGTTCCTTGCTACCAAAACCTTGCTGCGTAAACCCATTACAGACACACAAACATTCAGAATCAAAAATTCATTTTAAACAGTGCAAACCTTAGTGAATAAACCTTTACAAACAAAGAATTATTTCTAGTGAATGCCTGTTTCCAGTGAAGCTAGTAACTAAACTCACCTTGACTTCAGGTTCATCAGAATATCATTCTTGGAGAAAAGATAGAAATGTAAGAGTGACCATTTCAAGTACTCTGAAGTAATCTGAGATGAGGAATCAAAAGAAAGAGAGAAATAGCCATTCCGAGTTGAGAGTCCAGGACAGTTTATTCTGTTTGTTCTGAAAATACATATAGTCTTGGATAAAATATAAGAACTGAAATTAAGAAAGAGGAAAGGAAAGGAAATGTGAGTGAGGCAGAGATCACAAAGGGCAGTGTTACAGGAACCAAACACATTGCATAAATAAGGTTTTTGCCCAGTTATGAAAACAGTAGTACAAAAAAAATAGATGATCTCAAAATGTTGGAGGAGAAATTCCTTTGAGACAAGATAAGTTTGCAGAAGAAAAGAAGACTGAGAAAGCAAGCTAGATTTTTCAGTGCTAGCAGTCATGAAGACAAAAATAATAAGTGGCTTAGAATTGCAATTACAATGTCAGCCGGAAGGTAGACAAGGAGTTAGTTGTACTATTGAAGGACAAGAGTGAGATGTTAATGACAAATGAGGTTCATACTGCCAAGAGGCTGAATGAATTCCTTGCTAGTATATGCATGAAAGAATTTGAAGGTCATATTCCGCAGCCTGGGATAAATTTTCTTGGTTAAGCAAGTGAAATGCTAAAAGGCTTTATGGTCACGATGAAGCAGCAAGTTAGACCTATTAAAACTGACATAGTACCAGGTCAGGATAAATTACATTCTGGACATCTCCAAGAAATTCTATAACAAGCAACAGAAACATTTCTGATTTAGAGATTTGGCTGAAGAAGAAAAATGAAATGATTGAGGGATTCACCATGAGTAGCTAAGGTAATTTATCATTTAAGTAAAGGATCCAAATGTTACATGAGTACTACCAATCAAAACTAAACATTAATTGCATCTAATGTTCTAGAAACACAGATATGAAAAATATTCCATCATAAGAAATTGCAGTTTATGGAGATTGCAAAGTATGATAATAAATATGTGAAATTACATAATTTCACTTCATCTGTGCTATATTCTGCAATGTATTTTATTTTAAGTTCATGAACAATTATCTCTGGGTGTTGTTTTAGTGAATGTTATTTTGAGAGAGTGGTGCCTGAATGAGACAATTATTTGTCTCTTATTCCAAAACAGTAATTCATGCCTTAGTCTGATCACTAGAAAAGACTATTTGTAATCAGTGCAGTTGTAAGTTAGTAAGTAATCAGACACAGCAGTTAAAAGCAGCCAGATATGATGACCAGATATCATTACTTATGTGCCACTGACTTCAGAAATAGGTTCTGGGTTGAATTAGTCTTAACATGCTGAACCACATAGTTTAGGATAACATTTGATTTAATAGGATGTCCTGTCTTTTGTGTGTTTTATGTGTGCGCATATATATATACACATATATATGTAGATATGTATAATATGATTTACATGAAAGTGACAGTATTAGATTAAGGATTATGAAGAATACTCTGGAAAACATTAGGTATACCTGTGAAGTATTCTTTAGATAAACAGTTTAGTTTTACTAGTCAATAAGTGCATTTTATGTCAGAAGAACAGCTTGCAGATCTGCAAGCCAGTGCTTTGACTATCATAAAATATAATGTGGGTGGAGAAGTGTAGCATGTTACAAACATTTTTAAAAGCTGAATGAAGAAGGAAAGAGGAGGTGAGTGAAATTCAGATGTAATGTTTAGATGTTTGTCTACTAAAATGGGAATTTGAGTAAGTTTAGGATTTGAGTTGGCTTATGTTACTGGGGTGAGTTGAGTTGACTTACATTACTGGGAAGATTGTGAGGGAACTACCTCCACTAGCATTTTTTGACAAAATGTTTCCATATTTATGTAAAGATATTTCAGGCATTGAAGGTGTAACAGCATTGGCAAATAGAAATAGATACATTTCCGTATTTCCAAATCCAGCATTGGTCCAAGGCTATGAGCACTCAAACAATGATAAACAGGTTGGGCCTCAAAGTTACACAGTCAAGTGGTTTACATACCACTCCTAGTTGAGATTGCCAAGACATCAAAGCATTCTTATGATTCTGTCTCATTTACAGAAAATATGGTAAGCATACAAAATCAAAAAGTATTTCTGAATAATCTAACTCTGAAGTAGAAAATACTTCTCTGCAGCATCCTAGTGAGGATAACTTGCCTGATAGTGTTTTCTTCGTCTATAATGAAGTGTACATAATATTTCGAATACCTGAACCAGCTCATTCAGAATGATTCCAAATATGTATTGAACTCTTAGTTTACTTAATTCTGGACATGACAAAAATCACAATAAAGAAAAGATTCTGAAATGTAACACTAGGAGTTTTACTGGGACTGAAGACTCAAGGTGTCCAACAGGACATGCAGCCACATATCACGGAAATAAGTAGGTAGCAGTACAAAAATCAAGAGAGAAATCAGTGAAGGCTCCTTAGTAAATTTCTGAATTTTATTGCCATTTCTGGAGGTAATTTGAAGCCCAAACAATTAAGGTGTAACTTACAAAATCTCAACTCGTGTCAGTTCGATCTGCCAAAGCAGGTGTAATCTCAAACCAGTTCCTCCATGAGAATTTTGGGCCTCTAATATTTGATCAGATCATTCATCAGTTCTTAATAAACCACTTCACATTCAGATCATTAAGAAGTTTTGAGCTGTAGAAAAGTGATCACAACTAGTTTAAAAGTGGAGCAAAGATCGAGGTCATCTTAGACCTGGAAGACAACTGGACTCTTAGCCTTGAGCTAGTGTATGCAGAGAAGTAGAAATGAGAAATAGATGGGTACTTAAAATCTAACGTGCCTGAGAGAAAGAAACTAACCTTTTAAAAGGTCTTATTCCCATTCCCTTCACATAAAACCACCTGGAGATGCATGCAATATTCCCCTGGTAACTTTTTCATTTTATACTCCATTAGTTAAAAGTGCTTGCTTGCTTACAAGTTTGCAAAACTATTGCTGTTACAAAAATCTAAATTCCTAATATCAAAATAAAAGCACAATTACACCATATGACTAATATGCAACAATTTGTCTTCCTTTATTGTATAAAAATGTATTGTCTATTGAAAATGTTGTTGGTATACTCTTGTAGAGTTACATTTCTTAGTTCTTTTTATTTACTAGAATAGCCATATTCGTGGAACATGTTCAAGCCAACAGTACAGATGAAAACTCATAATGAATCTGAGGAGTTTTCTGAAAGTTTTAAACTTTTATATATATATATAATTGACAAAATAAATTATTCATTTAATTTAACAGAACAAATATATATGATTCAATTAACTATTAAAATGTATTTTCTCATGTAAAAATACATGTAGTTTGAGTTCTGAAAAACTATAACTAAAAATATATATTTATCAGGATATTTAACTCAACTTTTTTGTAATTATGCATCCTATTGACTAAAGATTGAATATTCTTATTTTTAAATTATTGCTCTCAACAGAAACAGTATTACTAAATGCAAGTTCACTTGCTTTATGATGGTGCACAGAAAGGAAAAATTAAAGATGGTTCTTCTTCCTGAAGTAGTACAGCTTCCTTCTATAGATATGAGTAGGAGCTTTTTTTTTTTTTTTTAAAGCCTCGTTTAAAACTATTTAGAAAATGAAACCCATAATCCTTTCTTGTTTGTTGCATTACAACATTATTTTCTCCTTTTTAATGCAAAGCTTGAAATACATTTTCTAACCACAGAAGCCTAGAGTTGTAGTGCAACTGAATTTTCATTGATTTTTAAGGTTTTGTCTTAGCCACCAGTTGAATATCATCATATGACTGATAGGAGTTTTATTTCAAAACAGCATGTGTCAGGCTGTAAATTAAAGACTTATCTTTTAATAAAATGTTTATTTAATAAAAGAAATTCTGAATGTTGCATGAATACATTTGTGTCTAAACTCATACCTGTTTATATTTAAAGATCTATTCTGTGTTACAATGTCATATATGTACAATATGGTGATCTCTAAACTACTATAAATTTGGTTTATGCCAAAAAAGGGGATATAGATAAGTATGCAAAATCTTATTGAGGACACAAACTAAAATGTGGCACTAAACCTCACATTTTATATTTATTTCCCTGTGCCTCTTCCCTGTATTAGTTGAAGTCAGAAAAATATTAGCATATACAAGGGCTAAAGATAAACCAATGTATTTCTTTATAAAGTTCGGAGAGCTTTTTCATGGTGTTCAAGTACAGGCAAAAATTTTAGTCAGTTTTCACCCTATCCAACTAAGTTCATTTACCTATTATAAAAATACTGGTCTCAAGTAATGAAAAATAGTTCAGCAACTAGAAATGCAGGAACTCTCTGAACCAAACATATTAGTCAGCAAAATGAAAATGTTGAATTAATTTCATTGTATTAAAATGTTTTTTGTTCTGCTCTATTTTCAGTTTTTATTCCTCTCTCCTTTGATTCTCTGTATTGTGTCATTATCTGAAAATTCCCTTATTTATAGCTCATTTTTCATCCAAGTACTGCTACTGTTCACGTTCCAGACTGATTCACGATTATAACTTTCAGTATAATTCTGTCAATTTCAATGTGATGAAACTATTTTTTGTTGACTTTACCCTAGCATTCTTCTGAAGTCTGATTCCTTTAATTCTGAGTACAAAAATGTTTGTAGTAACGTATCAGGATCATACACTGGCTGTTACATGCAACTCTAAAATACAGTCTTTGGCCCTTTCTGCTCTAAATAAATCCTGTGTAACTCTACTGGATTTTGGAGGAACGGAGGGATGTGTCTCATGGTAAAATCTGTTCCCTAAACTATATGTACAGTCTCCTGTGGATACATTCTCCTTTGCTATCGACACCAGAGAAAAGGTGATGCAGATGTTACAGAAGCAGAAAGGAGTTACTCCTTTGTGAGAGCAAGTCACTTCCAGCAGGATCTGAAAAATGTCCCCCAGAGAATTGTACAGAAGTGGCAGACACTTCCAGTACCTTTTGAAATGTAGATGCCATTTATAAGTGGAGACGTTAGCTTTCATTCAAATATAGGAAATCAATGAATCATAGATTTCTTTTCTAAAATAAAGTTTGTCTCGTGTTCCTGCTTTCTCAGCACAGGTCAGAGCCATTTCTGAAGCCATTCACTCTTCTCCCCAGTGGCAACGGTAGTGACCTCTTCTGACCAGGGACAACATTACAATGTGTGGCCCTGCTCAGTCAGCAGCTTTATGGCAATTCAGAATATGGAAGGCTTTGCTCTTTGGAAGTGCTCTGTTTCATTTTATTTTCTGTTTCAATTATTTATTTGCATTACTTTAGAAGAAGACTTGAAAGAGACAGCTCTCTATCCTGCTTTGTGATTGATGGTGGAGAAGACAGAAGAATGTACATGCTCTCAAGAAATAACAGCTGTTTTCAAACTCTGAAACAGAAGCAGCAGAAAGAAAAGACACTACACCACATTGGGCCCAGGGTATGCTGCAGGTGCTCAGCACTTAATGTGCATAAATCGGTGTGCAACTTGATGTTCTTAGACTGCAAGAGGTTATGGAGCCTTTTCTGTCAAGCTTTTTGTTCTTGCATGTTCACATCAGCTCTGATATTATTTTCATGTTCAGGATAAAATGAAATGCCAAAGTGCAGTTCAGGTGAAATCAATATATTTTACTTGGTCTTGTATTAAATCCAGGAGAATTACGTTGTTTTAAAAGAAAATTACAACAAAGCTGCAGTATATGAAAAAAAAAATAAAATCTCATAGGCAACGTTTAAGATGTACGAATAACTGAAGAAATTTAAAGTGAACTAGAAAATGTTTGAAAAGCAGGTGTGAGCAAAAAGATGTAAATTTTTAAATATACGTAATTAAAGATTTAGTGGAAAACAAAGCGGAAACCCAGAATCATTTATTATTTGAAATGTCACACCACATGAAATCTAATTGAAGTTTTTCAAAGTTCCGCCTATACTTTGTATATCACTGAGATATGCTGAAAGTTAAATTTTTGGAGAAGGAAAGATAAATTTTGTCATGGACTTACGAGAATACACTTTTTTTTGTTTGTTTTTGGTTTTGTGGTTTGTTTTTTGTTGTTTTTTTGGTTATGTGTTTTTTTTTTTTCCCTCTACGCATGTGATTTCCATAAGAAAAAAGCAAAAAAGCTAGGTAATTTTAGTAACAGACTCGTTTCTTTTTCCACTCCATTGGCAATATTTTTTTATTATTATTTTTATTACACCTCCACTGTTTTCAAAATTTATTGGGTATAAATTGCTCACAGACCTTGGGAAGAGAAAAAAAAAAGAAAAAGTTGACATACAAACAAAAACTGTACATGGGAGGAGAAGAAACAAGCTAACTACATCTACAATATGATGAACTGTAAATTACTACTGTTCGTGAAATAAATAATGATATGAAAATATTAATGCTCAGGAGCAGAAAAAAAAAAAACACAAATAAATAAAAAAAAACCACACATCTGGTGTCCTTTCATCTTGAATACTGCACTCAGTTCTGACCCCCTTCCACAGAAAAGGAAATAGCATAACCTATAAAGGTACAAAGAATGTGATGAAAGCTGATCAGTAGTATTACACAGAATTCTTATGAGGACAAATTCAATAGCCAGAAATTTTTCAGCTCAGGAAAGAGGTAGCTGAGGGAGAAATGAGAGATGGCAACCAAATTATAAATACAGTCATGAGTGAAGCTAATGAAGTACTATTATTATATATTTTCCAGAACATCAGAAGTTGAGGAGTCAAACAAAATCATCTGAAGGTAGGTTCATACAGAAAAAGGGAAACTATTTGCATACCTATTTTCTTTTTTTTCTTTTTTTTCTTTTATTATTAAATAAGACACGCTGTGGGATGCATTCCTTCAGGATGTTTATGAATCTGAAAGCTTAGAGACTTTAAGAGATAAAGGAATAAACCTACAATGAAGACTATTAAAAACTGGCAAAACCTCTGACACGGTTGAGTTTTTAGTCTTCTGATGCTTAAAAACACTGAAGTATTTTGCAAGGATGATATCTGTATGATTGCCCTGCCATATTTCATTTCCTTGAATATCTTATGTAAGCAACTATCAGAGACAAGATACTGACAAAGGCAAATATTAAATGTTATCCAGAAGAGCATTTTTGACCCAACTGAGAAATGTATACAAAATGTAAAGCATTTGAAGATGTAAGATGATACCCAAATGCAAACAGAAGTAACATCCCAATGTTTGCAAGTATCAAAAAATACAAATAAATTTGTGAGAAAAACAGAGCATAAGAGATAATAACCAGTAATCTTCCTCACACTGTCTGTGTCTAGGTATATACGTATGCGCACACACCAACTGTACGGTCAGCAAAGAAATGTGCTGATTAAGTATTCAGGATTACTGAACAACAAAACTTAATTTATTCCTTTCCAAAATCTGTTAGTGGGTGAATTGGTTGGTTAAAAAAAGAAAAAGTAAAATGTCATAGAAGTCATACTTTAAAACATAGTGTTGTATGGTCAACTGTCTTAAAAATTGGATAGTTCCTTGAATAACTGCAAAGTGGAAGGACAGTATTGTTTCCCACATCCAAGAATGTACAATTAAACTTATATAAATTTCAAAAGTATTCACTGACACTCTGTCAACCTAGCACATGTACAGTGGAAAAGTTTTCACATTCAGTGAAAAGCTTTACCAGAGAAATCAGTATGTTGTAAAGTATGCTAGCAAATGCTGTGTAATGCCAGCTTCTACACATTGATCAAAGAGCCAGTGAACAATGCATATTACTAAGGAGAAAGATTATGAAAATGCCAAGTTTTGAAGCATTTTCATAATTGAATATACGTTTTATCTCTTACTTAACATGTAAAAAGAAAAACAGTTAGGGAAAATATGGAGCATGTTTGTTTCTGGTAGGGGGGCCTGTGATTTTTCTCTTCTTCCTTAAGTTGTTCTGCATTTAATACCTACTAAAGTTTTTTTGGATGCAGTCCATCTTGTACAAAATAATCTTTTGTCTAGGTACTGAAAAAAGGAACCAGAAATGAAAACTAGAAAGAATGATGATTCAGAACCAAGAAAACAGAAGCTTTTGCTGGGTTGAGTGCAAGATATGATGTCAAAGAAAGAAATAAAAATATTTGAAAAAATGGACACCTCTCTTTGAAGCTGAGATCTTTATAAATGATACGACTGCATGAGGATGATGGCTGTATATCTATTTTTTAGGCATTGAGAAAAGAAGGATGTGAAAGACAGAGTACTGAAGGACTTCCAGAAGAAGCTGGAAGAAAGAGAAGAGGGAAAGGGAAAGGAGAGTTCTTCTCCAAGGGCCTTCTAACAGAATAGTTGACATAGGACAAGACAATGTGGATGAGTTCAGTAAAGAAATTATGCGGTGAAAAGGATTTCTAGAAGAAATGGTTAAAGATGCTGACAAAAAACTAAAGATGAATAAGGCATATGTGTTAATATTTAGGAGGCATTGTGCATCATTGTTATTGTTTTCAGTAGTCTAATTTCTAAATAAACAGCAGACTAAAAATATTTGCATTAGTTACCTCTGAGTATTAAATTCTCTCTCATTATTGCAATTCAGTTCTCATAATTGTGGCAAATGTTTTTTTTTAACATGTAAACTATGCTGAGTTTAATTTCAGATTGCCTCACCTGTTTTTTAATAGTATTGAAACAGTTGAAGACACTCAGTATTTTGTATTTATTTCCCCCTGTTGTGGTTTAACCCGGCTGGCAGCTAAACACCACACAGCCGTTCGCTCACCCTCCCCCCTCCCTCTCTGGGATGGGGGAGAGAAACGGGAAAGTGAAGCCGGTGAGTTGAGATAAAGACAGTTTATTAAGACAGGAATATAATAATAACAATAATAATAATAATAGTGATAATGATAATAGTATTAACAATAATAATGTGTAAGAAAACAAGTGATGCACAATACAATTGCTCACCACCCGCTGACCGATGCCCAGCCTATCCCCGAGCAGCCGGCCCCCCACCCCGGCCAGCCACCCCTATATATTGTTTAGCATGACGTCAGATGGTATGGAATACCCCTTTGGCCAGTTTGGGTCAGCTGTCCTGGGTCTGTCCCCTCCCAGCTCCTGCTGCACCCCCAGCCTGCTCGCTGGCAGGACAGAGCAAGAAGCCGAAAAGTCCTTGGCCTGGTGTAAACACTGCTCTGCAACAATTAAAACATCAGCATGTTATCAGCGCTCTTCTCATCCTAATCCAAAACATAGCACCCTACCAGCTACTATGAGCTACTTAACTCTGTCCTAACTGGAACCAGGACACCCCCCTAAAACACATCTGAAAAATATATATTAGGTTAAATTAAATGAAAGTCCTAATATCAACACAATCAATATTATAACATGTCCAGAGAAGGTCTGAAGCACCTCTCCTATGAAGAAAGGCTGAGAGCGCAGGGGATGTTCAGATGCAGAAGAGAAGGCTCCAGGGAGACCTCATTGCAGTCTTTTGGTACTTAAAGGGGGGTTATAAAAAAAAGGGAGAACAACTTTTTACAATTCAGATAGTGATAGGACAAGAGGTAACAACTTTAAACTAAAAGAGGGAAGATTTAGATTAGACATTAGGAAGAAATTCTTTACTATGAGGGTTGTGAGGCACTGGAACAGGTTGCCCAGAGAAGCTGTGGATGTTCCATCCTTGGAGGTGTTCAAGGCCGGGCTGGATGGGGCTTTGGGAAACCTGATCTAGTGAGTGGTGTCCCTGCCTGTGGCAGGAGGGGTTGGAACTAGGTGATTTTTAAGGGTCCTTCCAACCCAAACCATTGTATGGTTCTACATTGTGTATCATTCCACAAAAGTGAAACACTGCAGCATCAAAGAAAGCATTAAATATCCATCATTGAATAAAAATGTATTTTTCCACTTAACTGTACTAGACAAATTTGCTGTAAACAAAAATCTTTAAAAAGTCATTCCCTTTTTTTGACCCTTTTGAGAATGTTTGTAGTTTTTTATATATATATATATATATATATCAGCATCTCCGTAAATCAGAAAAAAAAAAAAGTGAGATAAGTCCAAGGACTGTGCTTTTTTTTTTTTTTTTCTTCTGTTTCACCTTCAAGAAAGTTCTTTCTCTACTTTTTCACTTCTATCTCTGATATTGCTATGGCTTTATGAATTTAGTTCCTATTATTTGCATCTGTCGATGTGCACATGTTTTTGTTTGTTAGCATTTATAAAAATGTTGGAAAGAAAGAGACAGAATGGGAGAGAAAATAAATTTACATCAAGATATTAGAATATTTTATCTCTTATGAAGGTGAAAGAGATCTGAGGTTCAGTTGTTCATGCTCATACCTTGTGCCATTAGTTAGAAGAAATTCAGCTTCTAGGATGAAAGAAATGTTTTGTAACAGTTTTGTTTTGTTTTCAAGTATCAGCACACTAAACCCACTCATTCTGATTTATATATTAGAAAGAGAATTTTTACAGGAAAAAAAAAAAAAGTGATTCAAGTGGTCTGTGTAACAATCAGCTTTCCTGTCTACATGTGGAGTGCGTGTATCTATTTCTTTGTATCTTCTAAGCAATCTGCTTTGTTTCCATCCTTCAAACAACATTAGAAGTTAACCTCTTTATTGATTGTAATTACTGCTAGTGATGAAGTTATAGGTATGTTGAGTGTTCACACTGACTGGTCAAGTACTCAATTGAAAGGGGTCAGAAATTCTCATTACTACGTCAAGTATTTGTGTTTTTCTGTAAGATCATGGTCAATTGATTGAAAGAAGATCAATAGAGGCCTGTGGGACTGAAGGAGTTTGCAGGGAAGTAACCAAATTGTATAGAATAGCAATTATATAAAGACTATCACTGGGTAATAGCTTAAATCCCTTTCTATGTGTAGCTCAACAGAAAGGAATTCCTATTGTATAGCTAGCAAATGGACACAGCAAAAATAGCCTGTTACAGTACAGTGCAATAAACTGGTACGTCCATTTTTAATTCTTCTTTTTTTTTTTTTTAATAAATTTTTGTAGTCATTCAATCCTCTTCACAAATCCTTTAAAAATACAGTATAGGAGTGAGAGATCTTTGTTAAAAATCTTCCATCTCATGCTAGAGGAGTGTATAACCCACTATTTTACCCATTCAAATTATTTAAATTATTTTTCCTGGCAATACTATAAAAGAGTCCACTGAGAACAGAGTTTTTTAATGCTGTACACAAATTTTAACCAAATTTTAAGCCAGTTTTAACCTGAAATCATAGATAGAACAGACAAAGGCATGGAGAAGGGAATCTGATCATCAGTTTCTATCAAGAAACTGAGGCAAAAAGATACAATTCTCTACTAATATATTTTGCTTGACTCTTTCTAAGGACAGAAAAAAAAAAGATAGGGAGGAAAAACCTGATAAAACTGATAGTCAAGCTAATACCCTTGTCTTAAAGTAAAATCTGGGGTATAAGGACTGATAATTATGCTTACAGCTGATGGCTGAGGCAGACTCAGAATCCAAGTTCCATGGGACTACAGCAAAGTTAAGAAACTAAATATGAAGTAATCCTAAAAGCAAAAGTGAAACAGAATCAGAAACCAGCCTGTGCATTGTCCAGGAAAGCACTTGTCTACCTTGACAAAACTATGCTAAGAAACATGCTAACAATTATATAGCGTGGGCAACATATATTTTCATGTTGGTTCCTTCCTCTGGCCTAATTATTTTTGGTTCTCTCTTCTTTTATCATGCTCTATTTAAATTGGATTGATTGATATCTCTAATCAGAATGTTGTATAGTTTAGTAGTTAGGACATTTTCAAGGATAGATCACTGCAGAAACACTTTTAAAACTGCATATATGCACAATTCCGCATAAATATTCACATTTGTTTTCTGGGAACATTTTGAAGAAACAAAAATCACAGCTGGAAGTGCTACAAGGAAATTAATAAAAGAAACCGTAAATACTAACAAAGTAAGTTTCATTTTATTTATTTATTATTATTATTCAAAAAAAAAAGTTTGTATAATTTACAGTGTCTCCAAACTCTCTTCATCACTGTGTTGTGACAGCATTATTTGTTCTGATAATCCACTATGCATTTTATTTTTGTCATATCATCTAATATTATGTAAAATCACGAAGTTGTATTTTCCATGTTTCTCTATGGTGTTTTTTCCAAAATACAAAGTATAGCATAGTACCATATAGCTGATTTGATGGATTCAGTTTAGAATCAGATAAAATGCACTTACTTGAACGATCCAGTAATTACACTGAATCATGTAATGTGTCTCTAGAGCCACTCTATTCTACTTTGCTTAAAGAACAGCTGACTCTGAAAAACATTTTGTTTACAACCCATTTTGTTTCTATATTTCTCAATATTTATCTTACATTGTTCTTTATTACTAGGAATGTTTGCATGAAAACAGGATCTTTGTTTTTCAGGAGTCCATCTGCTACCACTGCTTAGTCTCAGCCTGAAGTCACAATCCAGTCTTTATGACATCATCCTAACATTTAGAGAAACAAGAAAAATTGTCATTAAAAAAAAAAAAAAGAGAGAGAGAGAGAGAGAAAACACCCTCAGATTGATTCTGCCTTCCAACGCAGTTTAAAAGGAGAAACTAATGGACTCTTAATGACAGAAATTTTTATTTTTATTTTTTATTTTTTATTTATTTATTTATTTTTACAGATGTGCATAATAATACACAGCTAAGAAAACAGCAAAAGAATTAGAAACTCCTTTAAAAGGTGTGAAAGATACTCTAGGGAGCTGGGGAACTAGATTTCAGAAAGTGTATTTTGCTATGGTAACACCACCTACACCTCTTAAATTCTCTAATGTCATTAAAACCTATGCTGATTTTGCTTAATTGCATGAATTTCTTACTCAGACAAATTCTTACTTATCATAGAGAATACTGGGAGAGATATTGTCATGGCTTTGAGGAGACAGAATCATTTGCACTTCAGATGAGGTCCTCTCACTTAAAATAAATGATACTTTTACAGTTGACCTTGGCAGTATAATGACTTTGGCTGCAACAGAGTTAATTTTCTTTGTAGAGGTTTGTGTTCAATTTTTGATTTTTGATGGAAATAGTGGTGATAACACACTAATGTTTTAGTTGTTGCAGAGCAGTGCTCACACAGAGCCAAGGACTTTCCAGCTTCTCACAGTGCCCTGCCAAGGAGGAGGCTGGTAGTGCACCCCAAGCTGGGAGTGGACACAGCCAGGACAGCTGGCCCAGGCTGTTCAAAGGCATGTCCATGTGGCTTCAGGCTCAGCAATAAGAGCTGGGGTAAAGACGGAGGAAGAGGGGGACGTTTAGACCAATGGCATTTGTCTTCCCAAGGAATCGTTACACATGATGAGCCCTGATTTCCCGGAAGTGGCTGAACACCTGCCTACTGATGGGAAATAGCAAATGAATTCCTTGTTCTGCTCTGCTTGGATGCACAGCTTTTGCTTTACCTAGTAAATTGTCCTTATCTCAACTCAGGAGTTCTTGCATTCTTACCTTTCTGATTCTCTCCCCCACCCCACCTGGGGAGAGTGAGCAAGCAGCTGTGTGTGCTGAGCTGCTTGCTGGGGCTAAACCACAACAGGCAGAATGCAGATTTATATTTGGATACAGAGTATCTTTTATTATAGTTAATGAACTAGAAATCAGATTCCAGGTGCTGTGGCATTCTTATATATATATAAAAAAAATTTAATTGTCGAAGTTTTTTCTCTACTTGCCATAGAGGGACAGCAGCTGCGGAGGACAATTTACCCCTACAAACCCTTTATTTCTCTATTGACTTTCATGGAAACATAGATGACTAGCTTAAGGATCCTAACATTTAGATATTTGATGTCTGGTTAGAGAGGTCATATTCCAAGTAATAAATACAAAATGCAATCTCAGAATAGAGCTGTTTTTCACTGTTTCCACGATACCAGTCAAACAGTTCACAGTATCACAGTATCACAGATTTCTAGGTTGGAAGAGACCTCAAGATCATCGAGTCCAACCTCCGACCTAACACTAAGTACTCCACTAAACCATATCGCTAAGCTCTACATCTAAACGTCTTTTAAAGACCTCCAGGGATGGTGACTCCACCACCTCCCTGGGCAGCCCATTCCAATGCTTAATAACCCTTTCGGTAAAGAAGTACTTCCTAACATCCAACCTAAAACTCCCCTGTCGCAACTTTCGCCCATTCCCCCTCGTCCTGTCACCAGGCACATGGGAGAACAGACCAACCCCCACCTCTTTACAGCCTCCTTTAAGGTAACTGTAGAGAGTGATAAGGTCGCCCCTGAGCCTCCTCTTCTCCAGGCTGAACAAGCCCAGCTCCCTCAGCCGCTCCTCGTAAGACTTGCTCTCCAGACCCCTCACCAGCTTGGTCGCCCTTCTCTGGACTCGCTCGAGCACGTCCATGTCCTTCTTGTAGCGAGGGGCCCAAAACTGAACACAGTACTCGAGGTGCGGCCTCACCAGAGCCGAGTACAGGGGGACAATCACTTCCCTAGACCTGCTGGCAACACTGCTTCTTATGCAGGCCAGGATGCTGTTGGCCTTCTTGGCCACCTGGGCACACTGCTGGCTCATATTCAGCCGACTATCAACCAATACTCCCAGGTCCCTCTCGGCCAGGCAGCTTTCCAGCCACTCATCTCCCAGCCTGTAGCTCTGCTTGGGGTTGTTGTGCCCCAGGTGCAGGACCCGGCACTTGGCCTTGTTGAACTTCATACAGTTGACCTCAGCCCATCGCTCCAGCCTATCCAGATCCTCCTGCAGAGCCTTCCTGCCCTCGAGCAGATCGACACACGCACTTAGCTTGGTGTCATCTGCAAACTTACTGAGGGTGCACTGGACACCCTCATCCAGATCATCGATAAAGATATTAAAGAGGACCGGCCCCAGTACCGAGCCCTGGGGGACACCACTAGTGACCGGCCTCCAACCAGATTTGACTCCATTCACCACAACTCTCTGGGCCCGGCTATCCAGCCAGTTTCTAACCCAGCGAAGCGTACGCCAGTCCAAGCCACGAGCAGCCAGTTTCTTGAGGAGAATGTTGTGGGGAACTGTGTCAAAAGCCTTACTGAGGTCAAGGTAAACCACATCCACAGCCTTTCCCTCATCCACCAAGCGCGTCACTTGGTCATAGAAGGAGATCAGGTTCGTCAAGCAGGACCTGCCTTTCATAAACCCATGCTGACTGGGCCTGATCGCCTGCTTGCCCTGCAAGTGCCGCGTGATGACCCTCAAGATAATCTGCTCCATGAGCTTCCCTGGCACTGAGGTCAAACTGACAGGCCTATAGTTCCCCGGGTCTGCCCTGCGGCCCTTCTTATAGATGGGCGTCACATTGGCTAGCCGCCAGTCAACTGGGACCTCCCCCGATAGCCAGGACTGCCGATAAATGATGGAAAGCGGCTCGGCCAGCTCCTCCGCCAGTTCTTTCAGTACCCTCGGGTGCATCCCATCCGGCCCCATCGACTTGCACACATCCAAGCTCCATAGCAGGTCGCCAACCATTTCCTCATGGATAGCGAAGGCCACATCCTGCTCCCCATCCCCTTCCACCAGCTCAAGGCACTGGGTATCCAGAGAACAACCGGTATTGCCGCTAAAGACTGAGGCAAAGGCGGCATTAAGCACCTCAGCCTTTTCCTCATCCTTAGTAACTAGGTTTCCCCTCGCATCCAGTAAAGGATGGAGATTCTCCTTAGTCCTCCGTTTCGCGCTGATATATTTGTAAAAGGATTTTTTGTTGTCTTTAACGGCAGTAGCCACGTTGAGCTCCAGATGAGCTTTGGCCTTTCTAATTTTCTCCCTGCACAGCCTCGCTACATCCTTGTAGTCCTCCTCAGTGGCCCGCCCTTTTTTCCAAAGATTATAAACCCTCTTTTTTCTGCTAAGCACAAGCCGCAACTCTCTGTTGAGCCAGGCCGGTCTTCTTCCACGCCGGCTCGTCTTTGGGCACGTGGGGACGGACCGCTCCTGTGCCATCACAATTTCCTTCTTGAGGAGCGCCCAGCCTTCCTGGACTCCTCTGCCCTTCAGAACCGCCTCCCAAGGGACTCGGCCAACCAGCATCCTGAGCAGCTCAAAGTCAGCCCTCCGGAAGTCCAATACAGCAGTTTTACTGGTCCCCTTCCTGGCCTCGCCAAGAATAGAGAACTCTACCATTTCGTGGTCACTCTGCCCAAGACAGTTTCCGACCACCACATCTCCCACCAGTCCTTCTCTGTTTGTGAAGAGAAGGTCTAGCGGGGCACCACCCCTGGTAGGTTCGCTGACCAGCTGCGTCAGGAAGCTATCTCCCACGCTCTCCAGAAACCTCCTAGACTGCTTTCTCTGTGCCGTGTTGTGTTTCCAGGATATGTCCGGGAAGTTGAAGTCCCCCACGAGGGGACAAGCGCCGACGATTTTGCAACTTCTGTCAGTTGCCTATAAAACTCCTCATCCGTCTCCTCATCCTGGTTCGGCGGTCTATAACAGACCCCGACCAGGAAGCTAGCCTTGCCGGCCTTCCCGCGGATCCTAACCCACAGGGATTCAACCTTATCATTCCCAGCCTGGAGTTCCACAACATCAACATCAAAAGATTCTCTAATGTAGAGAGCCACGCCACCACCCCCTCTGTGCTGCCTGTCCCTCCTGAAGAGCCGATAGCCAGGCATTGCAGCACTCCAGTCGTGGGAGCGGTCCCACCACGTCTCCGTGATGGCAACCAAGTCGTAGCCTGCCTGCTGCACGATGGCTTCCAGCTCCTCCTGTTTGTTACCCATGCTGCGTGCATTAATGTAGATGCACTTCAGCTGGGCCATCGCCTTCTTCCCCGGCCTAGCCATTGTTTCCCCCGGCACAGCTCCAACAAGCCTTGTTTGAGCCCCGTCCCCCTTCTTACCTAGTTTAAAGCGCTCTCTATGAGTCCCGCCAGCTCCTGGCCTAGGATCCGTTTTCCCCTTGGAGATAGGGACCCGTCTGGGGCCATCAGGCCGGGTGCCGAGAAAAGCTCCCCATGGTGAAAAAAAACAAAATTTCTGTGCTGGCACCAGCCTCTGAGCCACCTATTAACCACGCGAGCTTTCCATGTCCTCTCCGTGCCTCTCCCTTCCCCCGTAGGGATGGACGAAAACACCACCTGCACTCCCGCTCCCTCCACCAATCGTCCCAGCCCCCTATAGTCCTGTTTGATAGCCTTGAGGCTTCTCTTTTCAACATCGTCACTGCCAGCCTGGACTATCAAAAGCGGGTAATAGTCAGAGGGGCGAACCAGGTTTGGAAGCTTCCTGGTAATGTCTCTGACCCTGGCCCCAGGGAGGCAGCAGACTTCCCTATGTGTGGGGTCAGGCCGACAAATAGTTATAAGTACTTACGTTGTGGACCAAAAAGCTACAGCTATCCATACTTAAGTGTAAAGAGTATGCAGTTTTGTGGGTAAATACATTAAAAAAATATTAGGCAGAAGGCTAACACTTTAGTGGTTTCTTTGTCATGGCTCCTTTCCATGTGTTTCATATTGATGAGGAACTGAACTCTCTGTCCACTGAAATATTTAGGCAGAATATATTTAAACTTGATTAAGATGCCAGAGTTCTTCAAACAATAGCAGTTTTATTGCCTCCTTTTCACATTCTGTGGTTTCCATGTTCCAATTGGACTAAATTTTCAACTGGATTAACAGGATGAAACATAGGCAAAGACTCCCATAATAAATGCAGCTCTCTGCTTGTTCACATATGAAATCATTATGGGTCACAGCAAATGTAGTCCAGCTAGAAAATGTGCAGGCAAAAGCAACACAGGAGAATGATACTTTCAAATCTACAACCCATTTAAGGTGCTCAGGGAGCATTTCTAAAAAATAAATTATTTTATTTATTATTATAGGAACCTGTTATTTACTTCTGAGATACTTTTGCAATCAGAAATTGAATGCAATTCATTTTTAGAAATTGAATGGAAATCAGAAAAAATATAATTCTACTGAGATCTTTCCAAACATCATGATTCAGTCCAGTAAACTATAATTAAGGTCCACATTCAGCAAGTGCATGTGTTCTTAGCCATGAACACTGATGTCAATCAATCTGAAAGAAGGATACAAAGGGCAATTTAAAGTTGCTCTCATTAGTTTTCATTTCATCCCATGTCTTCTGTCTTTTCAACTGTGTTCACTTTCTCCTTCCCTCATCCTTTCTTCTCCATGTCTTGTTGCCTTGTCTGCCTGGCTTCTCAGCAACCTGATTTTACCTGCAGCTCTGAGAAGGGAGTTCCAAGTGATTTTTCTGCTAGCATTCTTCAGGACAACATGGAGGTAAGTATGTACTAAAATGTACGCAGAACCCAAGGGAACCTTGATAGTTCATGGTACAGATTGTCTGCAAAGTCTCTCTCGCTGTTTTCCACTACTATATTTGTGTTTAATGTGAAAATGGATGTTTATGCTTACAGAAATATTATGTTACTTTCTTGTTTGAAAATGTTGAGTCTAGATCAATTTTCATTACATTGCACAAATGAGGACTCTAACACCAAGTATTATTTCTAGCTAAGTTTTCAATTTTTCTGTTAATAGGCAGCCTTTATTTCTTTTGTGTTCTAGGAAAGAAGTAAAATATTTGGAGTATTATTGCAGTGCTAACTAATGGGAATTCTTTGTTTAATTTTACCAAATTTTGCTTCATACCCAGACCGTTCCTGCCTTCATAATATCACTGTTGTTTTATAAAGACATTGTAAAAATGTCTAACATAATGCTGATTCTTCATTAAAAAAAAATAAAATTATGTATTCTTACAACGAATGAGATATGATTTATTTTTCTTATCCAAATATCAAATATTACAAGCTAAGTGGAAAAAAAAAAAAGAAAGAAAGAGAGAAAGAAGAAGGAATAGAAAGCTTATGAGGACTTATTGAGCAATTACATGAAATTTGACAGATACTTATTTGCAACACAAAACAACTAGCAGACTTTGTCACATATCAAAATTCACTACTTTCTTTATCAATCTTAAGTCACATCCTCTACAGGATATGATATGCCAATGCCCTGTAGCTGCATTTTTATTATTATTATTATTTTTTTAAATAAAAAATTTTAGGCTTAAGGATGAGAATTTCTACTCCATTCCTTCATGTAATCTTCTTTAGAGCTGTTTCACATCAGTATTGTAACTGCCTCAAATATGTCTGAGTGTGTATGCTTGAAAACAAAGAAAAAGCAGCTCCTTCGATTCTCTGCTTAGCATTTTAATGTGTCTCTTTTTGTCTTCCTCCAAAACTGGTTATCACAATTTTTTTTTTATTTAGATTTTTTCTTTCTTCAGACACATGATCTAATAGACCACCTATTTCATTTAAGGTTTAGAACTGACGCCTCCATCAAAAACATTTTCTAACAGGGATTAATGACTTTCAAGTCATTTCAAGAACAGTGATCACTTGAATTGCTTTAGCAGTTTTCTTCTTCTTTGGTAATGGATACTTTATTTTACATGTTAAGTAAAAATGATATTTCTTCCACTGTGTTACAAGGCTTTGAGAGTTCTGAGTTTTGATCTTATATTACTAATATCCTTTTCCATGTTAGATATAGTCCTAGTCAATTACTACCTTGTCTTTTTGACCAAGTGCCTTCTGGGCCAGTACTGAATGCACACTTATTACATAGAGAGAACGGTTTCCTTCCCACATGTGAGCTGCAAGTAGGTTCAGTTATTAAGTTTATTTTGGGGGCTTATAAGGTCTTATTTGTCTTATTTTCAGTTCATTTATAGACTTTACAGCCTTTACAAAGGCTCTTTAAGCAGTCTCAAATGTTTCAGATAAGATGTCAGGATATTTCAGATTCTCAGGAAATTTCTCTGCTTTCTAACTTTCAAAGAAAGCACTTACAAATATCTATCAGAAAGACCACTATTTACTCTTTTACTCTCAGATTTATTTTTTATATAATACAACAATATGTTTTTATGTGATATGGCAGTTTGATATTTATATATCATGTGGATATAATTAGAATGCATTTGTTATATATTATTGGATGATATATATAATAGACTATATTTAATATGTTTTATTAATCCTTTATTTTCATCAAATGGGTTTTGTAATGGAAAATTATTTAAGCTATTTTTAAACAATTCTTGGTAGAAAATTTTCCTCAAAACTCTTTGCTGACACATCTTTCCTCATCCAATTTCTGAAATCCTGTTTCTCTGCTATCCTAACACAAAGTGAGAACACTTTCTGTTCTACCAATACATGCCAATCATAAGAGCCATTTAAGTCCCTATGGCACTGTGCCATTCAGAGTTATCTGACTGTGAACATCAGAGTTCACATTTCTTTTCTAAAACCCTCCATTTCTCATGGTCTTCAAATATATTGGATGGCACAAGAAGATTTTCTTATGTGATCAAAATGAAACTCCAGTTTAAAATTATGCAAGATTGAAATGATCTGCATATTTGTTCAAGTGTGGTTTGCTAAGTAATAATACTTGCTGTCAATGAGGAAATCAAGGTGCTAATTTCACACACATTGCCTGGCAGTGCCCTTTTATTAACATGTTAGAAATAGTATAATATCATAAGTCACTACATGACTCATCTATTTTTGCTATATTTGATCTAAATGCATGTGAGTACAGTCTTCTATTAAGTGAATTTTGATTGCCATTAGCTGTGCAAAGTCTTGAATCCTTTGAATGTCAGAAAATGAGATCATCTTTCTCTAAAAGAATTAAATACTGACATATCCTATACCATCCAATTTATAAAATTTAATTTAAGAATAGAGGATATGGGGACAATGAGTAACTTCTTAACATTTTTCTTCTTTGCTTATTCAAGTTCAGACTTTAAAAGCAATACATTTGAAACATAACTTATGTGTGAATTGTACACAGACTTATTAATACAGTGCTGAGGAAGTAAAAAACTTGTTCGCTTGAATTTTTGTATCTTCTCTGAATTGTAACCTGTTATGCACATTTTCTACAGCTTCCAAGGCCTGTTTGTCAAAGGCATTTTTAATAAAGTTTAAATCCACAATTGTGATACTATCAGTCACACTGAGTAGCACCTTATGCCATAGCCAGTCTCACTTAAAAGTATGTAAATACATTAATCATGTAGAAAGGCAACAGAATCTAGTCCTATACATGACGTATCATTAGCCCTATTAATGGACAGTTGCAATCAACCTTGGGTCTCTTTAAAAAAAATATATATACTTTTTATGAGACAGATCACTTTTTTTTTCTTTCTTTTTTTTTTTTTTTTCTCAAAACAGTTCTTACTAACCTGTAACATTTATAAATTCAGACTTTTTGGTGAACCAGGGTGCATCAGGAAGAAAATATCCTTAGCTTTCTGTGCCAATCTAGCAAATCCTCTACAAGCAGGTCTTTCTCCAGTTCCTAGCTTGCAATCTACAGACTAGTCCCAATAACTCCGTTAATTCCAAGAGCTATGTTCTGCTCAATATACCTACTTCTAAAAGTGAAGCTTCACCAGTACTATTGTGCTCAGAAATGATCTCACAAAGTGAGATCTGAGCAGACTTTGGTGCCTGGAGATGGAATCAAAACAAAACAAAACAAAACAAAACAAAACAAAACAAAAACCAGAAAAACAGGCAAGGAATCTTCCAAATCTCCCTATATTTTTGGCTGTTGCACAATTTACTGTAATCCAAATGCTTTCTGTTCCATTGGAATATGAATTCATAAGTTGAACAGCCTCCTTCCCCTGTTTTGAGACCCAAACATCTTTTTCTACTTAAATTTCTTTCCAAGAATGTATATAAAACAAAATTGAAGTAGTGCAACTAAAAAGAACACCAAGTCAAAATATAAATTATCTTGTCAGAGCTTTTTTTTTTTTTTTCCCCACTCCTCACTGTGAGTGAAAAGTTTCTTTTCCCTTTAGCTCCGCTACTTGCAATAAGTCTCTACCAAAAATTAAATTTTCAAAACAATCTAAGAGTATAATGTATATCCTTTTGTATATTCTTGTACAGACTTCAAGTTCAGCTTCCTCAGAATTAATCACTTCAGTATTTTTTTAAGCAAAGGAGAAGGTTTGTTTAAGCTGTGGCTCAACTTTATGTCTCAAATTCTTATGACTATTAGATTTATTTTCCTTTTATAAGACTACTTTTATCACTTTGGTGCCTAGGAAAGTTTCCATGTTAATGTGAAATCTATATGAAATGAATTTTACTACTTTTCTGTAGTGACCTGGAGAGATAATGTAATACATTCCTGATGCTCTTTTTCAGGAAGACAATGCTTCTTGGACAAGATGGCAGATCACAATGTGGTGAGAATCTGGATTCCGTTTTACTCTTTTCTGCCCATATTGGTACTTGAATAACATTTTAGATTACATAGCATTATTGACTAGCTAGTCTTTCCTCAGATACAAAGATATTTTATTATACCAGCTGGGAAAATCTTTGTCCAAATATTTGTCTTCTTGTATTTGTGTTATTATAACCAACTCTTGGCCAGCCTTTCCCCCTCATTTATTTCCTATTTATATTCCATTTAAAACATGTCAGCATGGTTGATATTTTCCACATCTCACAATTCCCATGTTATGATCTTATGCAGTCAGAGCCTTGGGATAATATTTAAAATTGCATGATTTGTATTGAACCTTATTCAAACTTTATATATATATATATATATATATAATTTGATTTATGTTTATAATAATCCTTGGGCATGGTATTCTGGGTTGAGCATTTTGCTTGTTATACCATCTGTACCCTGTTTAATCTCTGGGTACAGAACATTTTCACATCTGGCTTCTTGCTGATGACAAGCTTCTGCATATAATTTCTGCTTCAGTGAATTTCAGTGTTTCTCTGGTAAAATGTAAATGCCTTTTTTTTTTCTTTACTAGTAATTTTTGTTTAATGCTGTATGTAATATTATGACTGAAGTTTTGATAAAGTGCCTATTATAACTATTTTGAGAATCTGTAAAAAATCTACAACTAGAGCAAGTTTTGAATTTGAGCATAGGAAGGTGAACAATTAGCAACTTGCCTCAATAACTGTATTTTATTATTGCATATATGTACATTATCCATTGCATATCTTCCATATCTACTTAAATATGTTTAGTGTGGCCTACTTTGAATAAATATACATTGAAAATCATGAGATGAATGTAGCTACAAAGACCTAAAAGAAATTGAGTTGCTGCAGGTTCTTCTGGTGCTTTGGTACTGATTAGGGTTTGCCCCATTCTTCACTGAAAAATATGCTAACTCTGATACTCTTTATATGAAGAAAACTATCTCTACCTCCTGAAAGAAGTTGTTCGGTACTAAATATGAATCCTTTCTAAAGTTTCCTGTACTTAGTCTTGAGTTTTATGAATTACAACAATAAATTTCAGGAAGAAGTGATTGTACTGACTCACCATCTGTATTAAATTTTTGTTCTCTAAAATGCTTTGGTATCCTTTGAACTGCAAGGCGGCTACAGCAATATATGGCTATTATTATGTATGACATTCAAACGCACATCAATCATAAATAGTCACAAATCCAAATACCTGAGCATCATACACATTATCTAGTAGCACACATAAACTGAGCTGTTAAGTCCTGAAGTTTTGGAGTTGCTTTTTGTAGTTGTTTGTTTCTGAAGTAAAAATGGTATTAAAAGTACTTAGGAATCTTCTTTTCTGACTGAAAATTTGCACTTTCATATGTAGGTGAAGTGCAGAAGTTACAACAAAATATTAAACAGATAGGCGATAAGTTAAGAAAGATTGCATTAGAGATTCCCTTATCACTGTAATCAATACAATATGCATATTATCACAGAAATACCTCTGATCTAGAAACAGTATATATATTTGCATCAGCATTGTTCGGTATTGTATTGAGTATTACCTGGGAATGTTAGCGGCAACGGGTGTTGTCATAGTTTCATTATGAATTCCCCTTTTTCACATAATTGTAGCTATAGTTATCTGTAAAACCTTTCCCACAAAGATATGGGAAGTACATGTAAAATATTCTGATGGTATCACTTTTCACATACCTTACTCAAAGTTACAGAATCAGACCCTCAAAGAAAAGAGTAGAGAATCAAATTATTTCCTTAGTTACCTACGTAGTTCCCTTAGCTCCCTTATTTCCCTAAATAGTTTCCTTACTTTCCTTATGTTCAGTAGTTTTTGATTATTTTGATGCCATTAGACCGTAACTGTTAAATTCTTCATCTTTTTGCGTGAATGGCTGTCTTCATCTGCTATTTATAGGTTCTTGGAGATGGAAGCAATCTTTGTGTTCTGTCTTCAAATGATGAATACAAACCCCAATGTTATTTCAGACTTGTTCATCTAACCATTCTACCCCTCAAGTTTGCTCAACAGATTGCTATAGCTTGAGCTCTGGCTCTTCCTGGAATAGAGTACATTACCATGCTTCATGTTTTAGCACACTTGGCCATGATGTCCAGGAAGAGTATGCACCATATCTTTCTCTGAACATGTCTATTCCTAAATGTACAGGGTATATTTTGAGGCCAGTCTCTTGCTGAGCTAATAGCTAGGAATATTGTCATTAAGTGCATGGGTCTTGCAGTAAAGCACATTAAGCCCACTCCTAAGTCAACTTACCTTCCTGTAGCTTGATCTACAGAACAGTGATCTCTTAATGTGTGCTTGGCATTCACAAATGGTGTTCAATCAGTTTCAGTACAACGTATTCTATACTGTCCTGAATGGACAAGAAAAGTTGTCAGACTCCCTAATTTGAACAAAATTACCACTTGAGGACATACCTGAAATTAGATCTCATCCCATGACCTAGCTATTGCAGCTGGAAAGCCATTTCCTTTCTAGTACTTCCAGGCACTAAAACTCTGTCCTTGCAGACAGTCATTTATCCATTTCTACTAGTCTGAAAGCTTTCATTTATTTATTTATCTACTTGTATTTCTGCAAGTGTGAGAAGACATATGGAAAATACTATACAACTTCCCTGATGTGATGTAATGTAATTTACTGAAATGAGAAGGAAGATTTTTTGTGTGAAGATAAACACATGAATTAGTTAAAAATAAATAAATAAATAAATAAATAAATAAAAATCAGGAAGTGATCATAATGATTTAAATCTTCACACAAATTTCAACCACAATTAGATTCCATTGTGTCAGATGCCTTACTGCAGGTAATGAGCTATAATTCTTATACTTAAAGAAACCCTCAGAGTTTTCAGTTATGAGTGGACAGGTCACATATATGTATATATATAAACCTATAGTATTTACAAATACAGCTGATCATACAGATATATATATATATATATATATTTTCAACTGTAGTGACTTGGCCTGAATTTCATTAATATAAAAGTGGTAAAAACTGATAAAAAATTA
Source organism: Anser brachyrhynchus (assembly GCF_964034855.1). Lineage (NCBI taxonomy): Eukaryota > Metazoa > Chordata > Aves > Anseriformes > Anatidae > Anser > Anser brachyrhynchus. The sequence goes on along the minus strand of NC_137696.1, from coordinate 96,835,886 downwards.
GCACCTCTGAGATCAGGTTTTTGAAAGAATCAGCTACAATTTAGGACCTTGTTAATAATCTGGCCAAATAATCTATGATTGCATTAAAACAGTGTGTAGGAAGTGTTATAATTTGAGCTGCTGAATGCTGCTTTTCATTGTTTGTTCAAAGAAGCCAAAAGATAGATTTTTAAAGAATTGTCTCCAGTTGTGGAGGCTGAGTACTTAAAAACCTGGCCTTGAGGTCTTCTCAAAATCTGTCTGTAATTGTGAAGCTGAAACAACCCTCTCAAATCATAGCTACTCAAAGTGTCAGGAATAGTCTGAATCTGTCTGGGTTTTACAACTTTGTCAATCAAGCCTATCACTAAATAAAATGTCAGATGCTGAGCTTGTCTATTTGTTGCCAATAAAGTTTGAATTATAACTTTGACAATGTGCTTGAAAATTCATAATTTTTCATCCTCTGCTAACTCTTCCAGGGAGACTTGCAAAGTATAGTCATGGTTTGCACTTGGAATTAAGTAATTTTACTCCTTTTAAAATGAGATGATATTTCTGAATACTATAGCAAAAAGAATAGAAAACAATAGACCTTGAAACAGTTGTATTATGTATTATGCTTCTGTCTTTCAACAAGGTTCATACTTTCACACATATAACCTATAGATAATTAAACATATAAATATGAAAAGATAATACTCAAGTTTAACATTTTATATTTATTTTAATGTGAATTCTGCTGCAAACTTCCCTTTTTCCCACACCTCTCCTGCCTGTAATCCCTTTCCTTTTTCATGTTCCTTAAAAATTTTCTTCATTTCAGTCAACTCTGTTCTTGCTTCTGAGTAGGTGAATTTATCATAGGGTGCCAGACTTACTTTTATTTCCTGATGCTTTTCAAAGAGCATAGGTTATATGAGGTACAGTATATATTTAATATTTATATCATCTGAGTGAGCTATATGTAATGTTTTCCTGATTTGGCTATACTGTTTCCTGAGAAGAACTGTCGTACGCTGTATCTGTAAAGAGGCCAATTTTTTTGACATGATCTGGAATTTTCTGGCCTCTGTGGCCAGCTACAAGCAATGAGAGAGTCTACATAACTCAAGCCCTTAATGATGCTACTAGGGGGAAACAATATCATAGAGAGGAGAAGTATGGGTGAAGAAAATTAAATGTTCATTTCCACCAAACTATAAAATTTTCATGGGTAAAAAGAATGGACTTTTTTATGTACAAGCTGCAAGTGCATGCCTGACTGTTAAAAAGGGAAGTTAAGGGAAGCACCATGTAAACGATGAGAGGTAATTATAGAATGGGAGAGAAGGAACACAAAGAAGTGTAGTCATGCAAAGGAGGATACTCCATGGACCATGTACAAGAATTTCTCCTGAAACATCTTCAGGAGTAGGTGGCTCTCCCCCACTGACATATTTAGCTGGTGGCTGATGTCTTTCAGGAGAGGCATTTAGTTTCTGAGCACAACTTTCTCAGTGGGGCTGTGATTTTAAACTTACTGTGTAATGGAGTGTATTACCATTTACCATATGATGAGATGGCCTTGTCTGTCAGCCAGGGAGCTGCTTAATGTTATATATGGGTCAAATGAGCCAAAAAAAGTGAAAGAGAAAAAAAAAAAAAAAGGAAAGAAAGAAAAGAAAAAAAAGCAAGAAAGAAAGAGAAAGAAAGAAAGAAAGAAAGAAAGAACGAACCTTGGACCCTCTAGCAAAAGGGGAAACTTCCGCTATGGCAAGCAGCCAAGTCATTTTTTAAAAGATCCATTTTCTCCTGAAAATTGATGGAGCAGCACTAAATAACTAAAGATAAAGGAATTCCAAGGGCAGGAGGATTTCTGCTGAACCAGCCATCACATTGATCACAGTAAGAGGTGATGTCCTCTTGGCAGAAATACTTTTTTTAATATTTGCAAATGCATTTATTTGCATGGGAAAAAAAAAAAAAAAGCAGTTTTGGTCAGAAAAGCAAAACAGTAAGTATGGTTTGAATCCTGGAAGACAGCTCTACAGTAAACATGAAATATGCCATATAGACAAAATGGCAGTTATGATCTATGGGTGGAATTCATTGTGCCCATTGTTCCTAACTTCAGAATTCTAAATGATAATTGTATGAATCCTAGCTAATTATCCTAGACTCTTTTTATAATCAATATTGAGAAAAATGTATCTTTAAAAGGCTTTTCAGCTTGGAAATCTGAAAAATTCCAGAATCTAATTAGTCATGTATTGCACACCATTGACTATAATAGAAGCCTGGGTGATGGACTTAAATGTGGACCATTCTTATAACACTTACATTAAGTGAGTTGAATTCCACCCTAACTATGTAAGCCATTATTCTGACAAACATATAGAATAATTAATCTTTGATTAAAAATAAAAGCCAAGTAAAGATCTTTTCCATAAGTCACATGGTTACCTTGTTTTTAGTCAGCAGTCTTACCCTTGTATAAAAATAGGCACAGCTCTCCCCAGCAGAAGTTGTCTATTCCCAAATGAGTGCACTACATGCAGAAATCATCCCTTCGAATCTGGTTAGTAACTACTTTTAAATAAATCCAAGAATCACATGGATTAAGTTAGTGCTTAGTTTTTCTGCAGCTAAACTGACAGACCGACAATTAACAATTTGATTCTTATATATAATGTATTCTCTTGTGTATACTGCTTTTGAAAGCAGATGCGTGATTGTATGCTGGAGCTGCAACAAGAAGATAACTGAAGGTCTGTGTGTGGCTCTTAAAAGATGCCTTCTTACATGATCACATCTTATTTTTATGATAGGACCTGCATAGTCTTATAGTTTAGTCTCATGGACAGTTTTGCTGCAGGTACAAAGCAGACTAAAATCATGTTGTCAGTAGATAGAAAAATAACTGTAGACAGGAAAGAGGCCCTGGGGAAATCTGAAACAGACATGAAATAGGAACCAAGGAAATGGCACTTGCTGTTCCACCATGTATGCTTCCCCCCCAACCCTCCCCCCCCCCCCAAAAAAAAAAAAAAAAAGGAGCAACTGCCATTTATATCACCCAGATCTGATTTAATAAGATCAATATACAACTGCCCCGGTATTCACAGTAAGCATAATACTGTGAATCCTTCCATTTTAATTATACTTAAGATTTTCTTGTTAAACCTAAAATATGCCCCAAGAAAATTCTTGCAATCTTTCTATGGATGATGGGGAATTTTCAGTTATCAAAGACAAAGCAGAAGCTCAGGCCTTCCAATCAGTCTCACTGATCCTAAATCCATATCCATAAATGCCCTGTGGTCTTATATTCTCTCTTGTCTGTCTCTTGTTTGCTTGATAGCTGTTGTGACTTGCTTTTAGTGGGAGTATATTAGCATCTAACCAGCAATTTGGTGTCATCTGAGGATTCTGCATTGGTAAAAATAAATCTTTCTTTTTATACTGCACAAACATATGGGGAAAAACACCCAGGAAAATGTCCAGGATACATCTAACAAATGGGTACTGCTTCCATTGCTTCCATAAAGTTAGGTAGCTTTCTATGTTGTCAGGTGTACATCCTCTTTTTTGATCTCCCTTGCCTTGCCTTGCCTTGCCTTGCCTTGCCTTGCCTTGCCTTGCCTTGCCTTGCCTTGCCTTGCCTTGCCTTGCCTTCCCTTCCCTTCCCTTCCCTTCCCTTCCCTTTTTTTCCCCTTTTTAATTTTATTTGTCGACTTATCTTTGTGTTTTTTTTTTGTTTTTGCTTGTTTCTCTTCTTTCTAATGTTTTGATTTTGAACATCATGAATCCCATGTCTTCAAAAAAAAAAAAAAAAAAAAAAACTACAAAGACAACTTGAGACAGTCATGTTATATCATAACGAATTAGAAAACTGTAAAACCATTCTTCATGCCTTTGTCTTCCTGTTTGTTGTGAAATATAGATTTATGGAACTGTGGAATGGCTTACCGAAGATTCTACACAACCATGTAAAAATTGTAATTGTGTGAATAGGTTATTCACAACCCCAGATTTATAGTGAGGAAATAATTAGATCTGGTCATAAACTATCAAAGAAAGAATAAACACTCTGTCATCTTAATCATCAGTTTTATTATTCTGAATTTAATAAATGGCATCAAATTAAGAAAGGTGTCTGATGTGATAAAATACAAGTTTGGGGGATGTTATCATACACCTGAGATATACTGTTCCTGTTCAATATTTTACAAGCCATCTTTATTATCCTCTCACACAACATCAGAACAAATCTGCATCTGTTAAGGTGAATTTTATTTGCCATTCTTGGGTCTAACTATTCCCTTGTTCTTTTCTTGTATTGAAAAAATGATCCATTACAGAACACATGGCAAATACTTATTAAGATTTATTTTATTTTTATTGCCTTTGCAACATTTGCTTTTTAGCTCTGGTTATAAAATCTCAAATCTTCTTCAGTTTGGAACTTGACATCTACCAATAAAAAGGCAAAATGAAATACACGCTAACAGAGAATAAGGTTTATGTTACCTTATATTTTCTGAAAAAATAAAAATAAAAAAATCACACAACAGCAAATATCTGAAGCACCACAGAATTTCCAAGCCATATCATTCAATTGTAATCATCCCGAAATGATGCAGAGACAGTGACTGATCCATATGCCTGCAGGAATACACAGTAGCTTTTGGAGGAAAATTGTACACAGAAATGAGCTTTCCTGTATCTGATCATAAGCAGATAAAGAGCATGGCACAATTATAATTATATGTTAGGGTATACATTAACATAGGCCATATTTATATGAGTCACCAGGGGTGGTGACCCAACCACTTCCCTGGGCAGCCTATTCCAATACTTCACAACCCTTTCAGTGAAGAATTTTTTTCCAAATATTCAACCCAAACTTCCTATGGTGCAACTTGAAGCAATTTCCTTTTGTTTTATCATTTGGTGCTTGGGAGAACCTGATCCCCACCTTGCTATAGCCTCCTTGAAGGTAATTGGAGAGCACGGTAAGGTCTCCCCTGAGCCTTCTTTTCCTCCAGACTAAACAACCCCAGCTCCCTCAGCCACTCCTAGTTAGACTTGTTCTCAAAACCCTTCACCAACTTTGTTGCCCTTCTTTGAACATGCTCCAACACCTCCATGTCCTCCTTGTATTTAGGGGTAACTGAAGCTGAAAAAAATAGAATCATAGAATATCCCTAGTTGGAAGTGATCCACAAGGATCATCAAGTCCAATTTCTAGAAGCCACCACGAAACATATGTACTTCACTTTTTATTCTACTGGGTTATTATATTTTTTGTCCCAAGGATCACAGAGGTTTTTGGTATTTTTCTAAATGTCTGTCATTTACATTTGACTACTAGAACTATTGGAAGTAATCTGTTGAGTCTGCACCAGTGCTGACTTAATTTGTTTTGCAATGAACAAGAGAGATAACAAAGTACCTGACTAGTTATATCTGCAATTTATATATAAGCGGGAAATGAAAACTACTTCCCAAAATCAAGTTCTAAGGAAAACAGAGCATTCAGACTTTTCATAACTGATTTTCAGTATTATGTTCATTAACTAATCCACAACAGTCTTAGAAAGCTATCTTTGAGAATAAAAATAGTCACTCAAAACTTAAACACTGTATCTCAAACACTGAAGTCACTCAGAACACTAAAAAAGAGAAAGAAATCTATCATTCTACCAGAAACCACAGAATATATTATGTACTAGAAATGGGGAAAAAATAAAATGCCATTGCCTCATTCCAATGCCTCTCTACATTCTTCTAGATAGAACCTAGTAAGAAGAGAAAATAGCACAACATTTTTGTGACAAAGCTTGCAACGTAAATGGGAACTGGTACAAACAGTATCTGTTGTTATTATCATCTTCTTGTAATGCTATGATCCCCTGTAGTTACCTGACTGCAAAGTCATATAACTATTAGCTTTCAATTCAAATTGTACTTTTGGCAGTGGGTCCAGTTAACTGAAATTGCAGTTTCTTTTTCACTAAAAATAGGCAAATAATGAGATACAATGTGTTGAGTAGTTTGAATTCAGTCAACAGTAATTGATAATTCATAGTTACATAAAGGGCTGGCTTTAACTCTTGTCTGTCTTTTGATTTCAGGGCTGATTTTTCTACAGGGGTTGTGTGTGTGCCACTGTAGATTTGGAAGCTTTGGGTTAATGAGATGTGTTTGTATTTAAGTACAAAGAAACTTTGAATGACACCACTTAGGCTAATTCAGTTATGTGGGATGTAGTGAACATTTAAAAATAGACTACATGGCTTTATATCACAGGATTGGAGATTCAAAGTTATTTCAATACACAGTAAGAATTTTTCTGCTCAGATACTACAGTGAGAGGCCACGCTGACAAGCTTAAGGAGTGTCTGTGAAGTGTTCCAGTTGATTAGATATACCCAGGGTTGTTCCCTCATCTACAACTGTTTCTAATGTTTTTGTGATACTGGGAGGAGAGTTATATATTCATACCAGATTCTTTGCCTATTCTGAAGCAAAGAAAACTCCATATTGTAAAATCTCTTTATTTTTGAAAATTCAAGATTATTAAGAAATATTAGTCAAGATCTTAATTTTCACCTTCTCAATGAATAAAGAAAAATCTAATGGAGAAAAAAAAATCTAAAGAGGAGGAAAATCTAAATGTGCTGTTTCATTATCTTTAGGTATATTCAGTGCAGCAGCATGAGGAGATATTGACTGTCTTAGAAAAGAGAAATAGCCCCGTAAAAATGAAATATCAAGAAGACCTCAAATGTCTTAATTCAATCATTTCTTAGAAGTGACAAGTTGATGGGGTTCCCCATTTGAAATATGTTAAAAGCATTTCATTTTTATAAAAAGTGGTCATTTCATTTTTCCACCACTTATTAATGTATCTCCAGAATTGAGGTACACCACAAATATTGCAATTTTTTTTTTTTTTTTTTTAAAGACTAGAATTCTGGAAGCAATGTAAATTTAAATGAGATAACAGAATGGTTGAAGTTAGAAGAGGACTCTGGAGATCATCTAAACCAACCTCCCGGATCAAGCAGAGACACCTAGCATTGCTAGGTGCATTACCCAGCATTGTGTCCAGACAGCTTTTGAATATATCCATGGAAGGAGACTCCACAACCTCTCTGGGCAACCTGTGTCAGTGCTCTGTCATGCTCACACTAAAGAAATTTCTCCTCAAGTTCAGATGGAACTTCCTGTGTTTCAGTTTGTGCCTGTTGCAAGATGCAACATCATAGTCCTACTATGATGTACAGGCTGGAAGGAGACACTATTTTTGAAAATCTTTTTTTTTTTTTACCGACATTCAAGTTATACACACAATAAATAATAATAATAATAATAATAATAATAATAAACTATTTTTACATTAAAGTTCAGAGATGAGCCTTTCATCAGGCATTCAAGAACTCTTGCCATATTTGGACAAAGTATCTCTCTGAATGCACCAAATATGCTCTTTTATGAAACATCCCCTCACAATTTTCAAAATTTGTTCTTCATGTCTGCACTATTAGAATTAAATCCACATATTTTTAAAATCTGTCTCTTTAAATCCACATATTTTGTCCATTTTCTAATTTTGTATGCTTAGACATCTCACAAAGTGACAGTCAATTAACTGAAAATTAGGCAGAGCTGGAGGTTTTTTCCCTGCTAATTCACATAACTTTTTTTTTTTTTTTTTTTAATTTTTAGCTTTACATCTCTCTCTTTCAAAAAAGGCCATAAATGTCAAAAAGTATTTGACTAGACCAAATACTCTACTTTCTTCTGGTTTGGGTCTTTCCTCTCACATTTTTTTTTCCACCTAAGCTTCAAATACACTCTTGACCTGAAACATAAATAAAATTGTCTGTAATTTTCCAGAAATATAAATCATATTGTACACAATTGTAGTAATTGTGTACATAGATTGTTATTCAGAGACTCACAGGCCTCTGTATAACAAACAGTGTTTGTTAAAAGGAAAAACTAATTTATTGAGGCCTTGGGAAAGGATAACCTTCTCATGGAAAATTAAATCTCTTGAAAAGCATGGTCAGCTGCTGTCTGATGGCAATAGGAGTCTCCATTGCAGTGATCATTGCACTGTCATCTTCAGCCACATCATGACCTCTCCAGCATATGCATAATCTGCTGCTATTGGTTAGCATGCAAAGCATCTATTATATATCAACTACATACAAAACAATTTTGTGACTATTTTTTTCATTTCAATTAGTAGTTTTCTATTGGCCCTTAATGATTTTTTTTTTATGGTGATTGACTTAGGAATAGAGAATGATTATGATTTTTTAATTATTATTTTTTTTTTTTTTGATTCTATGGAAGAGTAGGATTTCCTTCCTCCTTCCCTTATCAGTGGTAAACAGGATCAGTATATATATGTAAGTGCAGAAAATCTGCAAAACATGCATGCAGATTTGAAAGACACTTCCAGTTCTCTCTATCTTGTATTAAAAAACAGCGTCGCCAGAAAATCTTTTTTGTAAGATAACATTTGCCTTCATCCTTGTCATGATGGATTTATTTTTGTTCATTCTTTTTTGGCATCTGACCACAAAATACACCACATACAATGCATTGCAAAAGTACAGTTGTTAGGAGGATGGAAATGGAAAAATAAGCATTTCTTAGTATTAAAAGTAAGAAATTGTTTCCTACTTTTTGACTATCTGTTCTACTGAGATTTGGTTATGTTGACATACTTTTATTCCCTCTGTAAGGAGCAGTGTATTACTACATTTATTTATAATATTATTATGTGTGCAATATAGTGAGCACTTAACAATTAATTGTTTGTGCTATTTGGTTATGTGAATTATGTTTCTTCCCTAATTTGTTTTGTTTCTGGTTTTTATTTATTTATTTGCCATACATCTTTGCCCACTTAGAAGTTTGTGTGGATGAAATAGAAACCTGCTATGCTGTCATTAGTTTGTTCTGTTCCTATCCGGTCTACAGCTATGGAAAATCCAGCCAGAAGGCAAGATTTTTAAGCATACAGTGTCTGTTTCCCTTAGCCTCCACCAGCTATGGAAATTAAAGAAGCCTTAAATGATTTTCTACCCTATCAGAGCATTAAGCAATTTGTTTCCTAGGGCAATAACACTTTCATTCCCCGTAGACTGCCCTTTTACACAACCTTCACGCTTAGTTGTGTACATTTTTTTTTCTTCTACCTCCATTCACTCTCCTTTCCAGTTTCCCTAGCTATAACTGAACTTTATCACATGGAAAATCTTTATCCTGCTGTCTTCAGACCACTTCAGCTTGTGGTCATTTTCCAAATTTTTAAAGTTTTGTCCAGCATTTTTTTTCACAATAATTTTAAAAACATTTTAGGGATGTATGTTCCATTTATTGCAATCTGCAATTCTGAGTATTTCCCCTGGGTCTGTTCACCTCATGGCATCTCTGTAATTCTGTTCTCCTCTTAATTATATTTCAGCATGCAAAAACAATGGAAGATAAAGTCTCCTCTGATGTTAGACAAAACCTGCCACATATCTTACTAAAATTTCCTGCCAATAATGATTTTGCTGATAAGATTCATAATTACCAAGACAGTACACTGTTTAGTATCATGTGTAGAAAATCATAACAACCTGATTAAGATACTGACAGTGTTAGAGTGCTGCTTACGTTCATTATGGAGGCTGGACAAGCCACCTAAGTGACTGACAAATAATTCCATTATCTAGGAAACCACCCTGTTTTCAAGGGCAAAATTAAATGTGGCCCAAGGACAACTGCTTCCAGGGTAGAATTCTTCACATTTCCTACCTGTGATTCCCACATGCAAGAGCAGCTCAATTATGGTTTTCTTATTTGGGGGAGTGATTAATCTTTTCATCAGAGAGGCTGTATTTGTTATCCTAGAGAAGCGCGGGGATCATAGCCCAACTGATCCTTTTATGTTCACCTCACAGTGCCCAAACAGTTTAAAGATGTTTCAGCCTACTCATTTCTACATTCAGTATCAAATGTCTTAGAAAATGATTGTATTGTAGAAACCAGAGGGCATTTTTTCTGAAACTTAGTGATGTGGTTTGAAATTTTGATCAGTCTAAGAAAGAAACAGACTTAAAAAAAAAAAAAAAAAAAAAAAAAGCTTTATTATCAGTAAAATGTAGCCTTGCAACACAATATGTATAGAGCTATTGGTATGACTTAGTCTACACTGAATGCTGAGACACTTCTTCAATCAGCATAGTTCTTCACTCAGATATGTAACAGGCAAAAAAAAACTTGTTTTTGTTAAACAAGAATCTATTTAATGTCTGTGATTAAGATAGCTGAATTTAAATTTGATCTGCTAAAAATCTCGGTTTGTCTGATTTCCATTTCCAGAAGCATAAGGACTGATTCTGGTCACTTTCCTTGCAAAAAGAAGTGCCTTCTGTTTGACAGTTATCAACTAAGCTTGACACTCACGGAAGGCTGCTCACTTATATGGTTTCTTCATGTTATGGCATGCCTGATGGTATCTCTAAATCTGCAGCTGAGACATTCCAAAGCCTAAAATATCTTGGACCAAAGGACTTCATAGCAAAACAACAAGCAGAATTAGGTGCTTTCAAACAGTTTGAGACAATTTAACACATAAAAAGCAGCCTAGTGAGGGGACCTTTCATTCTTACATGGTCCCAACAAACGTAGGAAAGGTAATGAAGCCAGGTAAAACTAAATTTGCCAAACAGGAGGACAGAAACTTTTTGGAACAAATTGAGGAGAAACCAATGGAATGGTAACTCCTGTCTAGGTCACTTTTATGGGTGGTAGAGGTCTAAATTTAGGTAGCTGAATCAAGCCTTTAGGTTATCAGTGGAGAGGGCTTAAGTTGTCTGGGAATCAAAGCTCAGTAATGTGCAGCATGTGTGTGTCATTCACCCAGTTTTAACAAGAAAATTGCTGCTGAGCTGTGAAAGAGTACAGCAGCTAGGGCCAAGCAAGATAAATAAAGGGAAAACATAGAAACAAAAGTGTTGAGATAGTAATAGTAACACAGAGGTCTAGAAGAAATACACCATCGTTTAAAAAAAAAAAAAAAGTGCATAAAATATGAAGTAAAAAAGCAGAGACCTAGGAAATCTCATACTGGGAAGGATTAGCCCAGGCTAAAGACTGATGGAAGCCAACTCTTCTCCAGATGACTAATGAGACCCTCATCAGCACTGGGGTGGTGGGAATATTAATGCCTAGCCCAGTATCTTGTGAGTCCTAGCTCTTAGCTACACCTACTAGCCTGTAGTTTCTGGGTGCTCATGGGGCTGTGCACAACAAAAGCATACGTTAAAAAAAAAAAAAAAAAAAAAAAAAGCGGTTCAGTGCAGGGGAAGGTTGCACCAAAGGACTAATTCAGAATGAGTTTAATCACACTCCAGAGGCTAATATTCAGGCAGAAAAATGGAAGATCAGTAAGTCTGATCTTTAAAGCAGCCATAACACCACTGAGAACAGATAAACCAATCAATGCAACCAGCCATCCAATCTGGTCTCTTTTGTTCTCTGATATCCACATCTTCTAGTTTGGTAGAAGTGGTTAAAAAATTCCATTACAAGAGTTTACATTCTTTTTGAGAGATATTTTTTCTCTGCTTGACTGCACAGCGAAATATTTCTCTATTACTTGTTTTTAGACATTGTCAATATATTTTCTTCATGTGGATTGTGGATAGACTTTTATTTTTTCATTTTTTTTTCAAATGAAAGATGAAATTATTTTCTCACATTACACCAGAAAGTCAGGACCGAACAGGCAGATGTGGTGCTTATGCTTTTATGCAATCCTGTTAGTACCTTCTTAATTAATTTTCCATGGGTCTGAAGGGTTATGATCCTCTATTTGCACAAAACAGCACTAAATCTGGATTTATTCAACCTCACTTTAGGCTTCAAACAGAGACATTTGAGTTAGGTGCATAGCCACTCAAGGCTCTCTTAATACTTATTTGAGAGAATTAGGGTCTCCACAGCATGATTCAGATCTTAGTTCATTTGAATTTCTCTCTTGAGGTGCCACTGTTAAATACAGAAACAGCTTATGCTTTTTTTTTTTTTTTTTTTTTTTTTTTTTTGTCTAGGTTTGTCAGGTTTTGTCTAGGTCTCCTCAGGAATGTGCCAAAAGATAAGTGGAATGAATCTAAATTAAATTTCCTGACAAAAAGCTTAGGTGAAAGGGGAAAAAAAAAAAAAAAAAAAAAGCCTCCCCAATGATATATATCATATCTGAAAGTGGTTAATATACCAAAAAGGGAGAATGCATATTAGGCTTCCTTTCAAGCTTACTCCCTAATTTCCAGGAACATATGGCCCGTTAACTCACCTGACTGCAATTGCATTCAGTACTAACTTGTATGCCTATGTTATCCTGTCAGACGACAGATTGGTACTTCATTGCTTGAGAGTTACATGCTGATGTGCTATCAGTGTTCAAATGACATTGGGTATATTTTTGCTAGGTTCTGCTGTGAGTTAGAAAGTTATGCAAGGTTTTTCTTCTCTTCCCATAAGCTCTGACACTCTCAGCCATCTAATTCTATGAGAGCAAGGAATGCAATCAGAACCCAAACTGCCCGAAATAATGGCATATTTGACCTGACTTATACAAGAAATGTGGTGGGTTTTTTTACTTGTTGTTGTTGTTGGTGGTGGTTTTTTTCTTAGTATTATTGCAACACTTCCTCAGAGGACTATAGTAGAAGCCCAAGCTATAGTCAAAATGAAGCATACCTCCAGACATCAGTGCTTTGTAAAACAAAACAAAACGGAAATTAATTTAAAAATGGGATGGGAATCCTCCCAGCTACAGGATCTATATGTGACTCAAGATCTTTCTATCAGAACTGGGGTGGATAGTCAGCTTTTATTCAGATCTAGGACACAGAGTTCACACCGAGTAGTAGCCACAAGAACAAGATGAATTATTGATAAGCAAAACCAGAATATTAATATACAGAGGAGTATTTTTTGTTTTTAACTTCTTCTTGTGCCAGTGATAAAATATTCAATATCATTTGTTAGAAGTATCATTATATCTGATATATCTGATAAATTAGGTATCGTTAAATATCTTCATCCCAAGTCTTTAAAAATGCAAGCTTTAATGCTTTCTAGCTCCTATTTTGGATTTAAATGTTGCCAGTGAAATCAAGATACATGAATTATTAAGAACAATGATTTTGACAAGGCATTCAGTCCCTCTGTCTGGCATTGATGAGTCCTTCTATTCATACATTTTCAACTTTACAAAAGCAATTACCATACAGATATCAATAAACTTTCATTTCTGCCTTACTACATTTTTTTATTGTTGTTGTTATTTTAATTGTCTGGACTACAAAAACCACAGAAGGAATGAGCATTTCTCAGATCATTTCTCTAGACCACAGGAGATCAAGGTCCTCTCACTAAAACAGTTGATACTCATATCACTCAGATGGCTGGAAATTTCCTTAGTTATATCAGAGTGTTGAAAACTTCATCATTTTACGGGTTTTATAGAAAATGAAAAATATATATATAACATGAGACAAGAAAAAGGTCTGATTTTGCAGCTTAGTGAAACGGCATTACAGCTAAGATGAAAAAAGTCTATGTTTAGTTTCCAGTGCTACCTAATCAGTATACCTAGTTATCCATGAATGAAAATTCAAAAACCATCTTCAAGTGTGTGTGTTCTAACCCATACTTTGTGGCATCTAAATTTTGTCTAAAATGAAACATACTCAGAATTTAAACAGAAACAGCAATTACTCTCTAGAGCCGTTATATGAAATCCAAATTGGTAGGTTAAAGGAATAGACTTGGATTTCCATGCCACTCAGGTTATTTCAGTCAAAATCATGAAACGAGTATAATTTTCCACAAGCAAAATAATATCAGAACCCAGAATCAAAGAAATATGCAGGTCAGAAGGAGCCTCATGTCATCTAGTCCAACATGCTCCACAGAGCAGAACTAATTAGGTCAGTTTGTACAGGACTGTGTCCAGTGGAGGCCTGAATACCTCCAAGGAGGTATTAGCTCAAGGAGGTATTACCTCCATGCTACTTCTCTCTGGACAACCTGGTACAAGGTTTGGTCACCTTCAAGGTAAAATAAATAAATAAATAAATAAATAAATAAATTCCTATGTCTGATTGGAATTTCTCTTGTTCCAGCTTGCCTCCCTTGCCTCTCACCCTATCAATTCTCCTTATCCGATGAGCTGTAGGCAGCAACAAGGTTTCCCTCATCCTTCTCTTCTGCAGGCTGAATCAGCTCTGGTCTCTCAGCCTCCTCTTGTCTGGTGTGTGCACCAGCCCCATGACAATCCTGTTGGCCTGCACTAGACTAGCTCCAGAATGTCCATGTCATCTCGTACTGGGGAGCCCAAAATATGGCAGTGAGTTGTGGTCTCACTGGTGCTGAAGAGAGGAGAGGGATTACCTCCCTCAGTCTGCTGGCTACAGTCCTTCTCATGCAGCACACAACACCAGGATCCCCAGGGCCTTTTCCGCAAAGCTGCTTTCTAGCTGGTTGGCACCAGAATGCATGGGTACATGGGGTTATTCCTCTCCCAGAGCAGATTTTTGCATTTGCTCTTGCTGGACTCTATAATGTTCTTGTCAGCCTGTTTCTACACCCTGTACAGATCCCCGATCTTCAGTAGCAGCCCCGCCCTCCACCATGTAAATGTTCTTCCCCCATCTTTTGTGTTAACCACAAATTTGCTGAGAGTACATCCTGTCTCACCATCCTTGCTGTTAAATAAATTAAACATTATTGGTTGCAGTACTTATTCCTGAGAGACTGCACTTGCTACTGTTTAGCAACTTCACAACGTTCCCAGCGACGCATTTGCCTCGATCCCCCGTCTTGAACATGGGTGTGATGTTCGCCTTTTTCTAGCCATCAGAAAACTCTTCCAATTTTTCCATTAACTTTGGAAAATTATGGAGGTTGGCCTTTCAGTAACACCAGCCAGCTCCTCTGGTACCCTTGGGCATATCCCATATCCATATGGATTTTTCTACGTCTAATTAAATAATATTCAAAAGCAAGAAACAAAAAGTCTGTGTTGAAATAATCTGCTGAAGACATCTGAAGGTTAAAAGAAATATTAATGTAAACTTTTGTTTTAATTTCAAGCCCAGAAAATTTTACCCACCAAGTTGCTTGGACTATTATTTTGCTTGATTGGACTAAAGCTGGTATATTCTTCCCACAGAAAAAAATCAAGTCATCCAAAATGAAAAGGAAGTCCCATGTAAATGTGAATTCCCCACATCAAAGATGCAAGGATGGGAGGAAATATATGTTTCAGCTAAACTTTAAACCACTCCTAAACCTTTAAACATCTCTAGCTGACATATCATGTCATTCTATTTTTCCATTCCTTCTTATATAATTTTTTTTTTTTCTTTTCTTCTCTTTTTACATTCCCAAATATATCAGCTGCCAAGCATGGTTCTTCAGGCTTTGTAGTGCATTTGTTAGCTAATGCTCTGTTGTTATTATTATTTTTTTTTAACGTGTCTTTTGGTCATTCAGATAAATTTCCCCATGCTTTCACTAGGTCTTAGTTTAATCAAACATATTCTCTGAACAGGGATTTGTAGACCAATGATTTAACAAACTCTACAATACAATCCTACTAGAAGCAATAATAGATGTATTGGAACAATGTGTATACTGAATTGACAAACATCAAACACGAGAGAGATGTCTTTTTAACTGATGCTGTTGTTATCAAAAACATTCCAAGCAAGTGACTTAATTCTATTATTCCAGGTTTTTGACCAAATTTTGTTTACTCAGTCAGGGGAAACTAAGGCTGTTTGTAATGCTAATTAATTTTGCACAAACCACTTAAAAATTAAAGTGGCATAATCACTGGAAAGTAAAGAGCTATTAGACTGCATGCAATGAAAGGAAGGGTAAAGCATTTTTGCCCTGTAGACTGTTATTGGCAAAGGATAGAAATTTTGGCTTTGAATTATTAAATAAATAGGTTTGGAAGGAAGTGTGAAGAAAGGTAGAAAAAAAAATATTTAGTCTATTGCATTGTTTTCTTTGAGAACATAGCCCTGAAACATTACCTCAGTTCCAGTAGACAGAAAAACAAAGGATTAACACTATACATACACATGTATACATTTAACCCACAACTTTTAACATGATTAAACTCCCTGGCCCCCCACCCCCCACCTTTTTTTTTTTTTTTTTTCCCCTGTAGCCCAGTAAATATGATTTCTGTCCTTACCAGGGGAATGCCCTGGCTGTGTGCTGACCCAGCAGTGCAGAAGCTCAGCATGGCCTTGGCCTGAGCTGGATTTCATTGTTTTAATCCCTGCACAGGGGCCCAGAAGCTGCTGGTGCTCTGCTTGAGCTTCAGCTCTGCGCATGGCCCCGCTCGAGAGAGGGTGACAGTACCACCCCCTGCAGTCACTGCCTGAGGAACAACAGCCTTTTGTGTGCACGGTGCTGGGGCCACTGCCAGGCTGCAGCCAGCAGCCCAGAAGGATACAGGCTGGATGAGAAAACTTACATAGATAAACCCAAGCAGACCCCAGGTTTGGCGGAAAGGTTCCCCTCACCATCATAACCTTCTGGTGAAGAAGGCAGAATGCTGGCTGGTCCCTGTGCTACCCCTGTCTGAGGACTGACATGGTCAACCTTAGATCCAGAGGGGTGTGGGAAAGGAGAGCATAACCTCTGATAAAAGGGGCAGCTCCTACTTAATTGTAGCAGTAATTGTACTGTGAAGTCTTGTAGTACCACTGTGACTGGACTACTAATAACTTTTGTATTTTCATTGGGTTTTTAAGATTTTAACAAGGCTAATAAATTCTTTGTTCCACATATATACACTATGCTCCATTATCGTCTATAACAAGGTTTGGAGTGTAACATATATCTAGTGACACAGAGGAGGGAACTGCTTTTAAACAGTATCATCTGCAGTTGCATTTCATAAATGTCATCATCCCATAAATAATCTTCAACTTCGTAACTCACAATTCATTCTCTGGTCTTTTTAAGAATAAAGAGGGCAGGTCTGGCTTCAGGATATAGAGAGGTAAGGTGCTGAGAGTGGTTTATATGAATGCTTATGTAAATACACCATGACTTTATTCATTTTTTAATTTTTTCCTCTCTGGTGGACCATGGGGGTCCACCCATGGACCCAAATGGGGGTGGACCCCCTGCCCTGTCGGGCAGAGGGAGGGGACCTAGGAATTAAGGAGGAATGGAGACAGGTCCCTGCTCGACCTCACAGGAGATGCCCCCCTCTACCACCCCCACCTTCCCAGGTGCGAGTACACAACAGGTTTGAGGCCCTAGAGCTTGAGAGACCGGTGGGTAGAAAGTCTACCCAGGAGGATACCTAGGGCGAGGAGGTCGACTCCACGCCTCAGGACTGCCTCCACCAAGAAAGACAGAAGGGTAATTGTTGTAGGCGACTCCCTTCTCCGGGGGACAGAGGGCCCTATTTGTCGGCCTGACCCTACCCGTAGAGAAGTCTGCTGCCTCCCTGGGGCCAGGGTCAGGGATGTTGCCAGAAAGCTTCCCAGCTTGGTTCTCCCCTCTGACTACTATCCGCTTTTGATAGTCCAGGCTGGCAGTGATAATATTGAAGAGAGAAGCCTGAAGGCTATCAAACAGGACTTTAGGGGACTGGGACAGTTAGTGGATGGAGCGGGAGTACAGGTGGTGTTTTCGTCCATCCCTACAATAGCAGGGAGGGGTACAGAGTGGACACGGAAAGCCCGCCTGATTAACACGTGGCTCAGAGGCTGGTGCCAACACAGAAATTTTGTTTTTTTTGACCATGGGGTGCTTTACTCGGCACCCAGCCTGATGGCCCCAGACTGGTCCCTATCTCTAAGGGGAAAATGGATCCTAGCCCAGAATCTGGCAGGGCTCATTGAGAGGGCTTTAAACTAGGTAAGAAGGGGGACGGGACTGAAATAAGGCTTGTTGGAGCTGTGCCAAGGGGAACAATGGCAAGGCCGGGGGAGAAGGCAATGGCCCAAATGAAGTGCATCTACACTAATGCACGCAGCATGGGTAACAAACAAGAGGAGCTGGAAGCCATCGTGCAGTAGGCAGGCTATGACTTGGTTGCCATCACAGAAACGTGGTGGGACCACTCTCATGACTGGAGTGCTGCAATGTCTAGCTATAGGCTCTTCAGAAGGGACAGGCAGCATTATATATTAGAGAGTGTTTTGATGTTGTGGATCTTGAGGCTGGGACTGATAAGGTTGAGTCTCTGTGGGTTAGGATAAGTGGGAAGGCCAACAAGGCAAACATCCTGGTGGGGGGCTGTTATAGACCGCCAAACCAGGATGAGGAGACGGATGAGGAGTTCTACAGGCAGCTGGCAGAAGTTGCAAAATCATCAGCGCTTGTTCTCGTGGGGGACTCCAACTTCCCAGACATATCCTGGAAGCACAACACAGCCCAGAGAAAGCAGTCTAGGAGGTTTCTGGAGAGCGTGGAAGATAGCTTCCTGACGCAGCTGGTTAGAGAGCCTACCAGGGGAGGTGCCCTGCTAGACCTTCTGTTCACAAACAGAGAAGGACTGGTGGGAGATGTGGTGGTCGGAAACTGTCTTGGGCAGAGTGACCACGAAATGGTAGAGTTCTCTATTCTTGGCGAGGCCAGGAAGGGGACCAGTAAAACTGCTGTATTGGACTTCCGGAGGGCTGACTTTGAGCTGCTCAGGACGCTGGTTGGCAGAATCCCCTGGGAGGCAGTTCTGAAGGGCAGAGGAGTCCAGGAAGGCTGGGCACTCTTCAAGGAAATCTTAATGGCTCAGGAGCAGTCTGTTCCCACGTGCCCAAAGACGAGCCGGCGTGGAAGAAGACCGGCCTGGCTGAACAGAGAGTTGTGGCTCAAGCTTAGGAGAAAAAAGAGGGTTTATAATCTTTGGAAAAGAGGGCGGGCCACTCACAAGGACTATAAGGCTGTTGCGAGGCTGTGCAGGGACAAAATTAGAAAGGCCAAAGCTTATCTGGAGCTCAATCTGGCTACTGCCGTTAAAGATAACAAAAAATATTTTTACAAATACATCAACACCAAAAGAAGGACTAAGGAGAATCTCCATCCTTTACTGGATGCAGGGGGAAACTTAGTTACAAGGGATGAGGAAAAAGCTGAGGTGCTTAATGCCTTCTTTGCCTCAGTCTTTAGCGGCAAAACCAGTTGTTCTCTGGATACCCAGTACCCTGAGCTGGTGGAAGGGGATGGGGAGCAGGATGTGGCCCTCACTATCCACAAGGAAATGGTTGGTGACCTGCTACAGCACTTGGATGTACGCAAGTCGATGGGGCCGGATGGGATCCACCTGAGGGTACTGAAAGAACTGGCGGAGGAGCTGGCCAAGCCACTTTCCATCATTTATCAGCAGTCCTGGCTATCAGGGGAGGTCCCAGTCGACTGGCAGCTAGCAAATGTGATGCCCATCTACAAGAAGGGTTGGAGGGTAGACCCGGGGAACTATAGGCCTGTTAGTTTGACGTCAGTGCCAGGGAAGCTCATGGAGCAGATTATCTTGAGTGTCATCATGCGGCACTTGCAGGGTAACCAGGCGATCAGGCCCAGTCAGCATGGGTTTATGAAAGGCAGGTCCTGCTTGACGAACCTGATCTCCTTCTATGACAAAGTGACACGCTTGGTGGATGAGGGAAAGGCTGTGGATGTGGTCTACCTTGACTTCAGTAAGGCTTTTGACACCGTTTCCCACAACATTCTGCTCAAAAAAATGGCTGCTCGTGGCTTGGACTGGCATACGCTTCGTTGGGTTAAAAACTGGCTTGATAGATGGGCCCAGAGAGCTGTGCTGAATGGAGTCAAATCCAGCTGGAGGCCAGTGACTAGTGGAGTCCCCCAGGGCTCAGGACTGGGGCCAGTCCTCTTTAATATCTTTATCGATGATCTGGATGAGGGGATTGAGTGCACCCTCAGTAAGTTTGTAGACGACACCAAGTTAGGTGCGTGTGTCGATCTGCTCGAGGGTAGGAAGGCTCTGCAGGAGGATCTGGATAGGCTGGACCGATGGGCTGAGGCCAACTGTATGAAGTTCAACAAGGCCAAGTGCCGGGTCCTGCACCTGGGGCACAACAACCCCAAGTAGCGCTACAGGCTGGGAGATGAGTGGTTGGAAACCTGCCTGGCAGAGAAAGACCTGGGAATACTGGTTGATAGTCGGCTGAATACGAGCCAGCAGTGTGCTCAAGTGGCCAAGAAGGCCGACAGCATCCTGTGTTGTATAAGAAGCAGCGTGGCCAGCAGGTCTAGGGAAGTGATTGTCCCCCTGTACTTGGCTCTGGTGAGGCCGCACCTCGAGTACTGTGTTCAGTTTTGGGTCCCTTGCTACAAGAAGGACATGGAGGTGCTCGAGAAAGTCCAGAGAAGGGTGACGAAGCTGGTGAGGGGTCTGGAGAACAAGTCTTACGAGGAGCAGCTGAGGGAGCTGGGATTGTTCAGCCTTGAGAAGAGGAGGCTCAGGGGAGACCTCATCGCTCTCTACAGGTACCTTAAAGGAGGCTGTAGAGAGGTGGGGGTTGGTCTATTCTCCCACGTGCCTGGTGACAGGATGAGGGGGAATGGGCTAAAGTTGTGCCAGGGGAGGTTTAGGTTGGATATTAGGAGGAACTTCTTTACTGAAAGGGTTGTTAGGCATTGGAATGGGCTGCCCACGGAAGTGGTTGAGTCACCATCCCTGGAGGTCTTTAAGAGACGTTTAGATGTAGCCCTTAGTGATATGGTTTAGTGGAGGATTTGTTAGTATTAGGTCGGAGGTTGGACTGGGGGATCTTGGAGGTCTCTTCCAACCTAGACGATTCTGTGATTCTGTGATTCTGTGGTGTGATTAACTAAAATAAAGGCAAATTCTTAGGTTTGGTCAGACCATGTATCTTTTTCTCTATTTTTGTCCAGTTTACAATAAGTCAGGAGAAACAGTATACTGAAATGCTTAAAAGAATCTCGATAACTCCTGGCAGTTTCTTATTTCTCTTAAAAAAAAAATAAAATTATTTTCACTTCTCTTTGGAGATTATACTTCAAGATATTTGGTCATGTTTAGTTATAAGACACGTTACACAGCTCAACCTTGCCACAGAGAGAAATGTTTTTATCACCTCTCTGTTCTCCTTGTGCCTTAGCATAGTTTCC
Source organism: Anser brachyrhynchus (assembly GCF_964034855.1). NCBI lineage: Eukaryota > Metazoa > Chordata > Aves > Anseriformes > Anatidae > Anser > Anser brachyrhynchus. Next base: position 96,814,715 of record NC_137696.1, on the reverse strand, counting down.
AGGAGGATCTTGCCAGGTGAGGCTCACAGATGTAAGGCTGACTGGTCTGTACTTCCCCAGGTCTTCCTTTTTTCCCTTTCTGAAAATTGGAATTACTTTTCCCTTTTCCAGTCACTGGGAACTTCAACTGACTGACACGACTTCTCAAATATGATGGAGAGTGGCTTAGATACTACATCTGCCAGTTCCCTCAGGACCCTGAGATAGCTCTTATCAGGTTCCATGGAACTGTGCACCTTCAGGTTCCTTAGATGGTCTTGAACCTGATCTTCTCCTACAGTGGACGGTTTATCAGTCTCCCAATCCCTGCCTTTGCCTTTTGTGACTTGGGCAGTTTGGATAGAGTACTTGCCGGTGAAGACTGAAGCAAAAAAGTCACCAAGTACGTCAACCTTCTCCATGTCCCAGGTAACTAATCTCCTGTTTCCTTCAGGAGGGGGCCTACTTTTTCTCTGATCTTCCTTTTATCGCTGACATACTTACAGAAGCCTTTCTTGTTGCCCTTGATATTCCCAGACAGATGTCATTCTGTCAGGGCTTTAGCTTTCCAAATTAATCCCCGGCTGCTCAGACAGTGTCTCTGTATTCCTCCCACTATACGTGTCCTTGCTTCCATCCTCTGTAGGTTTCTTTTTCTATGTGTATGAGTTTGGCCAGGAGTTCCTTGTTCATTCATTCAGCCATCCTGGTGTTTTTGCCTGACTTTCTCTTTGTTGGGATGCATTGCTCTTGAGCTTGGAGGTGGTGTGAATACTAGACCTTGAATAATATCCTTGGGCCTCTCTTCCTTACATGGTACTCTGCCAAGGAGATCTCTGAAGAAGTCAAAGTCTGCTCTCCTGAAGTCCAGGCTGTGAGGTTGTTGTGCGCCCTTTTCACTGCCCAAAGGAACTCCACCATTTCATGATCACTGCAGCCAAGGCTGCCTTTGAGATTCACATTGCCTGCAAGTCCCTCTTTGTTGGTGAGAACGAGATCCAGCACAGCACCTCTCCTAGTTGGCTCCTCTACCACTTGGAGAAGGAAATTATCACCAACATGTTCCAGGAACCTCCTGGATTGCTTATGCCTGCTTATGCCTCCAACAGATATTAGGGTGGCTGAATTCTCCCATGAGGAGCAAGGCTTGTGAACATGAGGCTGCTCCTATCTACCTATAGAGGGCCTGATCTGCTCAGTATTCCTGGTCGGGTTGCCTGTAGCAGAACCCCACCACCTATCTGGACAACCCATTCCAGTGTTTGACCACTCTCACAGCATATTAAATAACAATAATAATAGTAATAATAATAACAATAATAGTAATAGTAATAATACTAGTAATAATAATAATAATAATTTCTTATGTTCTGTTGGAATTTGTTTTAATTTGTGCCCACTGCTTCTTATCTTGCCAGCTGTATTAATAAGAAGAATTTGGTTCCCTCTGGACACAGGTAGTGGGTGCTGGATGGATGGAGGGACTGTACCAGCTACTCAAATGATCCATGAATATCTGTGTGCTTGTAAACCCAGAGAGTGCCATGCATGTGCCTTCACTGGTGTCTCTACCAGCTGGTTAGGAGGAAGGGGTCTTGGCTGTCTGAATCTCTTCTATGTGAGTCCTGTGCATAAGTGCTGCTGAAGGCAGCCCTTGGCTGGGGCAGTGTGTAGGACCAGTCATGTCAGTATCCCGTATCTGTGTGTCTCTGGAATGCAAGCTCATTTTTTCTGCTGGCTGAACCTTCAAAGGGGAAAGTGGCAAATGCATCCCCCAGCCTGGGCAGAGACCCCAAGTCCCAGGCATAGCCTCAGAAGCCAGACACAAGTGGTTCTGGGCCATCGTGTGGATTCCGACTCTGTGTGCTTATTGGCGCAGTGCACCGGGCACGAACCTATGGAGAAAAAGAGCAGCTGGAAGAAGTGGCTGTGCTTGCTCTTGTTGCTCTTCATTTTCACTTAACAAGCCCCTTCACAGCCTCCTGAATGTGGGCCCCACATAAGCAGCAGACCTCCGTAGATGAGGTCAGCAGATTGGGGTCTCCTACCACAATCACTTGCTGCTTCCTTCTAATGGTTCTGGGTGGTTCTGGTTCCTCAGCCACCAGAGACACTTCTTTAGAGAATGCACCCAACTCGTTATCAGCTATGATAGCAGTGGACCTATTCTGTAAATACACGTCATGAGGGAGTCTCATGGAAGAAGCCACTTACTTACCTCATGGTAGAAGCCACCAGCTTCCAGCTTTTGTCACAATGGAAGATCTGGTCAACTTCATTCTCAACCTATCTAACACTGTACAGTACTGAATCTCAATACTGAGATTTCTCCTCCTACAGATCCTTCACTAAGTTGCACAGGCTCTGAAGAGATCATGTGCTCCAAGCAAAATGCCCCAGGCACTCCCTACAGCTTAGGTTTTACAGAACTGCATACTCCTCCTGAAATTCCACCTCGGTTCATGAGTTCAGCGAAGAGACACTATACTCAGCAGCACCTAAGGACCATATCCTGTGACTGGCATTTCTAGAAATACACATGCTAGAAGGAGAAAGCTTACTAGGTACTTCTTCATGCCTAGCTACATGAACTGTTGTATCAGTTGCCTGCCTCCGAAAGTTGCATTCTGAGCCTGTCTATGCTTGACTGTCCCTAAACAAGAGTGGGCTAGAACAAAGGCTCCAGGAACTCTTTGATAAAGCACAGCTGACACAGTTTGTTAGGAACTGCCAGAGCACTACCTTTACTTTAGCCTTACTAAATGAAAAGCAGTAGAAAGCTGTTAATCTGTTAGAGGCCAAATCTAATAATCTGTTAAATTGGCTCTTTTAATGAACCATAGCCAGTAGATTAAGGGATGGGATTATCCTCTGCTCAGCATTCAACAGACCTCATCTAGAGTGCTGTTTCCAATATAATCAAGTCTCCCAATATAAGGAAAACATTGATAGGCTGGAGTGAGTTTAGCAGATGATACAGAGCTACCTGTAGGCTAAAGCACTAGTCCTGCGAGGAGATGTGGAGGGAACTGAGTTTATTCAACCTGGAGAAGAGATATCTTTGGGGGGACCTAACAGCAACCCCTATAGCCTATGGAGAGATGGAGGTGGGTTCTTCACAACTACTTCTGGCAGGAGGACATGAGAATGTGCTTAAGATGAGACAACAGTTGTTCAGATTGAGTGTAAGGAAAACCTTTTTTCCCCAAAGCATGGTCCAATGGAGGAGTTTGCCCAGATATATTGTGTAGTCCTTATCAGTTGAGATTTCCTAAATCAAGTTGGATAAAACCCTGAGCAAGCTGGTCTGTCCCCATGGCTGACCCTGTTTTGAGCAGATAGTTGGAGCAGAGACCTGCTGAGGTCCTTTCCCTCTTGAATTATTCCATTGTTCTATGGCTGGAATGATTATCCAGACATGGAAAGTGCTCCTAATTCTTAAAGTGTAAACATGGTCCAGATTCACAATTATGTGTCACAGATTTAATAATCCATTATTGACTCTGGGAAATTAAATAATTTTATACAAGGAATGTGACAAACACAAATAAAAGTGACATGAAAATAGTTTTAGTGATGACTGAAAATAGTAAAATGCATGTTGATAGTTTTTTCTTATTTGAAAAAAAAAGGGGATTAGAATAAATATTTCTCAGTGTTAGTAAGAGGATATGTACAGTATGAAACACAACAATGACTAACATAAAGCCCCTTTTTGGATGAGGAAACTACAAACCACTAGATGATAGATAGATGAAAGTAGATGATAAGTGGACATGTGAAAATGAATCTTTGGAATCATGGATTGGTGGGGAAAATGTATTGGTTCAATTTGAAAATAAGTATCTTTATCTAGATAGTATCTTTAGCTAGATCCTCAAACTGTTAACAGGTAGTATATTATAATTGAATGAAGAGTACCTGATTGTTGACAACTCTAGTATCATTATATATATATATATATATATAGTAGTTAGTTAGTTACTATGATATTGAATTATTTCATGTGCTTTTTTTTTTTTAAAAATCTTTTATGAAGATTTTGTTGTGTAGGCACACAAAAAATGACTCCCCATTTCTCTATTCTCATCAGAATTTCTGACATTATATTTTAAGATAGATTGGAAATTCTGCCTATACTTAGGTACGTATGTTTGAATAGAAATGGTGAAAGCAGAGAACTTGAGTTCCAATAGATATCAGCTAAGGTTTTAAGTTGTATCTCAACTTTTAAAGAATTCTACTGAAGATGAAACGTTAGTAGTCAATACAATTGAAACAATATAATCTATAGAAAGATCATTTATCATGGATGTTGTGGTTTAACCCGGCTGGCAGCTAAACACCACACAGCCGTTCGCTCACCCTCCCCCCTCCCTCTTTGGGATGGGGGAGAGAAACGGGAAAGTGAAGCCGGTGAGTTGAGATAAAGACAGTTTATTAAGACAGGAATATAATAATAACAATAATAATAATAGTGATAATGATAATAGTATTAATAATAATAATGTGTAAGAAAACAAGTGATGCACAATGCAATTGCTCACCACCCGCTGACCGACGCCCAGCCTATCCCCGAGCAGCCCGGCCCCCCACCCCGGCCAGCCACCCCTATATATTGTTTAGCATGACGTCAGATGGTATGGAATACCCCTTTGGCCAGTTTGGGTCAGCTGTCCTGGGTCTGTCCCCTCCCAGCTCCTGCTGCACCCCTAGCCTGCTCGCTGGCAGGACAGAGCGAGAAGCCGAAAAGTCCTTGGCCTGGTGTAAACACTGCTCTGCAACAATTAAAACATCAGCATGTTATCGGCGCTCTTCTCATCCTAATCCAAAACATAGCACCCTACCAGCTACTATGAGGGAAAATTAACTCTGTCCTAACTGGAACCAGGACAATGGAGATAAAAAGCAATAGTCTTTTCTAAATGTTTCATTTGTGTTCATTTTTAGACCATGAAAAGTTCATATCCTTGCTCTCTCTCTCTTTTTTTTTTTTTTCCCTAGATGTATGGTTTTGATAAGTATAAAGAAACTGTATATTTACAAAAAAAAAAAAAAAAAGGTTGTCTGTTTCACGAGTCTAGATAGGAAATGCTATTTCAGTTCTATTTCAAAATGTCTAATTCAAAATGTAATGTAATTTCAAAATGTCTAATTCTCTGTCATTTCCCACATTAGCACTTTTTTTTTTTTCCAGACAAAGCAACAAAATATTTCCATATGCGCTTTTCTTTTCTACAATTTTCCTTTAATTCCCAGTCTATAATTGGAAAATCAGCAGTAGTCATGTCTTGAGTAAGGTGGATGTGTTTGTGATATGAGATCTGACAGGATTTTATTTTTATCTTACTAAATAGAATTTTAAATTATAAAATGAATGTATACTTAAGGCATCTGAATGTCAGTCATATTCATATGTTTCAAGTGTACTCTAAGTAAATAAGTGCAGTTATTTAATGAAAAGTGCTTTGTATGACGCATGCTGGATTTGCCAAAATTCACATGCCACATTTCTATCCTGTAAATTAGCTACTGGCAAACTGTGATTAACCTAGATGGATAACTGTTCTCTAAAACTCAGTATACATGTTTTTAATATGGACAAGTGAATTTTCAGTGGATCCAATGCCAAAGAATCAACGACAATAGTAATTAAAATGTATATTTAATAAAAAACATTATTGCAACATACTCAAAAAGATGTTTTTTTAGCAGAACAATTGCCTACCTGGAATACAGTGTTGTTACAAAACAGACAAGCATGATTTCTATTGTATAGTCAGCAACAGCTTGTATTTGGCTGCAAATGTTTTGATTTGTGCCAATAATTCTGTAGTTGAATAATTTCAGCTATGGAATGTCGAACAAGATTCAAATATTACTGTAATGCTATTTTTAGATTCTAAATGACACCCAAAGGAGAAAAGACAGAAGAAAAGAATGACTTGCTGGTTAATGATTTCCAGAAGGAGTTGAGCTGTTTTAGAACAATACTTTTGCTTACAATCAAAACAGAGCATTCTGCAGATTCAAGATAAATAGATTTTTTATCTAGATTTACACATAATTAAAGTATAGACTGGCAATTAAGAAGGAACTTTTCATCATAACTGCTTGCATCACAGTATTTAGGACATTCCAACTCATCCTTCAAGTACTACACCATTATCAGGGATACAACTCTATTCACCTCTTAACTTACACCAGCAGGAAGGCAATTATTTCTTCTGGCTACGATATAGTAATTGATAAGATGCAGTAATAATTTTCATTTACTCTTTAAAGTAGTAAATCCACAATGAACCCAGTTCATAGAGTCTCTCTTACAAATAATAATGTCCTATCCAGTAAATGTAGTTTTGTTTGTTTGTTTGTTTGTTTGTTTGTTTGTTTGTTTTCTTCTCTTTTCTTCTATATGTGTGTGTGCATGTGAAGTGGCTATGCCATCTAAAAACACCGTTTGTGCTTCACGTAATTCTGTTTCAGAGACATCCTTTTTCCACAGTTTACCATTCGGCCAAGATTCTATACATGTTCTTATACATTTGCATGGTTGCTTTCAGATTAGTCTATAAAAGAGCTTTCTTGAAGACTAGTCTAATTAATACTAATTTACTTAAGTTATGCTTAGTTAGGTAAGCACAATCTGTCATATAAAATATAAAGATATCTGTTTTTATTACATTCTTCAACATAGCAATTTTTTGTAAAATTAAAATTTGTACACGGAGATGATATCAAAGAATCAAAGAATCAAAGAAATGTTCAGGTTAGAAGGGACAATCTGCTCAAAGCAGGACTAATTAGGTCAGTTTGTACAGGGCTGTGTCTGGTGGAGGCCTGAATACCTCCAAGGATGGACATGCTACTTCTTTCTGGACAACCTGGTACAAGGTTTGGTCACCTTCAAGGTAAAATAAATAAATAAATAAATAATTTCCTATGTCTGATTCAAATTTCTCTTGTTCCAGCTTGCCTTTCTTGCCTCTCACCCTATCACTGGACACCTTCAAGAAGCATCTGGGTCCCAGTTCTCCTTGTCCGATGATCAGGTAGCTGTAGACAGCAACAAGGTTTCCCTCATCCTTCTCTTCTGCAGGCTGAATCAACTCTGGTCTCTCAGCCTCCTCTTGTCTGGCGTGTACACCAGCCCCATGACAATCCTGTTGGCCTGCACTAGACTAGCTCCGGAATGTCCATGTCATCTCATACTGGGAAGCCCAAAACATGGCAGTGAGTTGCAGTCTCACTGGTGCTGAAGAGAGAAGAGGGATTACCTCCCTCAGTCTGCTGGCTACAGTCATTCTAATGAAGCCCACAACACTGTTGGCCTTCTTTGCCACAAGGGCACCCTGCTGGCTCAGGGCCAACCTCAAGTCCACCAGGATCCCCAGGGCCTTTTCTGCAAAGCTAATTTTTGGCACCAGAGTGCATGGGTACATGGGCTTGTTCCTCTCCCAGAGCAGATTTTTGCATTTGCTCTTTTTGGACTTCATAAGGTTCTTGTCAGCCTGTTTCTACACCCTGTACAGATCTCAGATCTTCAGTAGCAACCCTGTCCTCCAATGTGTTGACAGCCCCACCCACCCCACACAAATGTCTGGTGTTGTTTGCAAACTTGTTGATTGTGCAGTCTGTCCTGCCATTTGGTCCATTATTTGGTTTTACTACTCTCCGTAACAACACTCTTTATTTCCCTATAAATTAGCTGGTGTTTCCAGATGCTGAAAATCACAAAGTAACACCATTTTTTTTTTTTTCTGTAATAAGATCTTCTGAAATTCTTGAATGATACATAGTCTATGCCACCTAGTATTTTCTTTGAGAAGCGACACAATTACTCTTTTGTCAAAACAAACAAACAAAAAGTATCTTAAGACTGTTCTTTTTTCTGTTTCGTATGTTAAAGCCTATTTTTGTTGTTGATGTTGTTGTTGCTGTTATAGTGGCTCTGTTTTGGGTGGATTTAATTTTCTTGCTTGTCGAGGGAAGTGATTGTCCCAGTCTACTCTGCAATGGTGTAGCATCACCTTAAATATTGCTTACAATTTTGGGTACCACGATATAAGAAAGACATAAAGCTGTTAGAAAGCATCCAGAGGATGGCTACAAAGATAGTGAAGGATCTAGAAGGGAAGACATATGAGGAGTGGCTGAAGTCCCTTGGTTATTTCAGCACAGAGCAGAGCAGGCTGAGGGGAGGCCTCATGGCGGCCTGCAGTTTCCTCACGAGGGGAGCGGAGGGGTAGGCGCTGATCTCTGTTCTCTGTGGACAGCAACAGGACCTGAGGGAACAGCATGGAGCTGGGAAAGGGGAGGATCAGGCTGGGTGTTAGGGAAAGGTTCTTCACCAAGAGGGTTGTCGGATGCTGGAAAAGGCACCCCTGGCAAGAGGCCACAGCATAAAGCTTGCCATAGTTCAAGAAGTGTTTGAACAATGTACTCAGGACATATGATTAGATTTTGGGGTGGTCCTGTGTGGAGTCAGGAGTTGGACTCAATGATCCCTGTGGGTATCTTCCAACTCAGAATATTCTATGATTCCATGATTTTTCCTAGTAGCCTGTATGGTGCTGTATTTCGGTTTTGTGACTAAAAGAGTACTACTGATTGTAGCTTCAATATGGAATTGAACTGATGTTCATAAAACATTTATTTATTTTTGCTTAACACCTCAGGTCTATAAATAATTAAATAATTTAATCTCTAATGTGTGTCCTGATTCGTTCTGATATCTTGATTTTGTGAGCTCATGAAAGCTGGTTCTGCTTCTAAGTAGGAGACAATCTGAAGTGGGCCCTTTTTTTTCTGGGAAATGCTGGAATGATGATTGCTAGGGAAAAGAGAAAAAAAAATATATATATATATATATGAAGAAGAAAGAAGAAACAAAATAACCCACAACAAAACAAAAATAACACACATTTTCCCTACCTTAGCCAATTCTAACAAATGTTCATGACATCATGAACAAAAAAAACAAAAACGAAAAACAAACAAACAAACAAACAAAAAAAACAAGTGGAGATGCTGTTGGAAATTATAAGCAAGGAAAAGCTTTTTTAGAAGTTTCTGTTCTCTAACTTCTGTGATCCTGGGACATTAAGTACATCTATAACATACATAAACCAGTAAAACAATTGACTAAATAAATACAGTAGATGTTTTACATCTCATAACTTAATTATATGTGAGTAGCTACCTGAAATTATTGCTAGAATAGAATCACAGAATCACAGAATCATCTAGGTTGGAAGACACCTCCAAGATCACCTAGTCCAATCTCTGACTTAACACAAACAAGTCCTCCACTAAACCATATCAAAGCTGAAACTAGTAAATACAATTATATATATAAAAAAAGGCAATGAAACATCATACTGCAGATTTTTTTTCCATTAAAAATAAAATAAAATAAAATAAAATAAAATAGACTTTGTAAGTATTCATTCAAGACCCTCGTTTATATATTTGTTTTAAGCTCTTTGCGTAATCCAGTTTGTCTTGCATTGTTTCATCTGTGGCTATATTTTATATCAGACTGACAGAGCCCAAGTTAATGTGTCAAAGAACCTGATAAAAGGGCTCTTAAAGCCAGTAGAAAATTATAAACAGTTTTTTTATGTTTCTTTAAATGTTTGTAATATATGGGATTTTTTTTCATGTTTTTGAAAGAATACATAACTGATTGAAAGTCGATATTTCTTTATCTTTTTTTCATTGGTAGCTGACAGTAGAACATGTCATTATTTTTATGAGAACACCTGTGCTCCTCAGAATACACTTCTGAGTATATATACAGTCATACAATTTCTCCCACTGCTTTTTCACTTGGACTGGTTTAAGTCCTCAGGCTACAAGAGTCATCAGACTTTGGTTTAAGCTGTTTCATGTCTCATTATCAGCTCTTTCAGTTTTGTTAGCTTGTTTGCTCTCAGAAAACAAAACCAAAAACATCATATGCAACTTCAATCTATTTTTTTTTTTTTTCAGAAAAAGGGATTAAATTGTGTTAGTTATTTTGCAGCAGATGCATTTTTCAGAAAAGGTTACTATAATCCTTCCAGTTGAGACAGAATATTCAGTCTTGTTCTACCTATTAAAAAGAAAGTAATGTAAAAAGTTTTCCCCAATGATATTACACAAGCATATCTAACTTCCATGGACAGTATCACATCTTCAGGACCCTTCCTAATGGTTCTTTACACAGTCAGACTGGAAACCTAAGGTTCTTTAATATTCCAACTTCATTATTCTCATTTTCTATAATTTAACAACTTCTCATATTATACTTAATGGAAAAGTCATGCAATATTGAGCAGTAACTGCTGTTAATTTCCTGCTGTATATCATTTGCATTTTTTGTTGCTAGTGGAGAGTAATTAACATGCTCTAATTATCATACTGATTGTCTTCTTTAGCTCATGAGAATATAGTCATCTCAACCCTCGTTGATCTTACAATAGTACATTTTATAGCCTTCAATAATAGTATCCAGGGACATACACAGCTTAGTTTTTTACTGAAAAATGATGTGATCCAGCAGTAACAGGTTCCCTAAACGGTTCAATTTGGAACAGAGTAATGTAAGTTTTTATAGTGCCTATCAAAAAATATGGAGCCCTGCTTCTGTGGTAGTACAATGCCATCCTTTTTAGGGAACAGAATTGCAGTTGTATTATCATCATCAAAAGAAAAAAAAATGTTTGCTTGTATTCCATTCAGATTGTCTTTTATTCCTCTGTCTGTGAACAGTTAAGAGAAAAGACACATTCAGCTGGGAATACACTTATAAGCAATAATGAGCGTTCTTTTCTTGAAAGGATGCTTATAGAAGAATAGACATTTATCTAAAGGAAAAAACTTTTCTTAATCTAAAAGTTCTACCTAATCAAAGTCCTTATTCAATTTTAGGTTCATCTGCAGCTATCTTATAAAAGGTAATGCAGATAGGAAAAGCTAAGTGAAATCATGTAATCTGTTTGAATGTTATATACAAGAACAGTGAGGCTTATAGCTTTTGGAAAGAGAAGAAGCATTAAATAAAATGAGATACAATTACACATGCAAATATATTGTTTTCACAAGATCAAGACAAACAATTGGTGACATTCAAAAGGAAAATTTTGTATGCGTCTATTCTGCATATATTTTATATTATATATATATATATATAAATATAAATATAATTGTTTAAGCTAAGAGATAAAATATCAACAATCTGCACTGTCTTATGACTTCCTGGGAGTCAGAATTTCATTTGCAGCAGACTCTTCCAGGGGATCAGTAGCTACTGTAAAGATTCATGCCTTCATTTTAAATATTCTTCATGAGTGCCGAAATGGATAACATATCTCTAGAGAAACAGTGATATATTCAATTTTCTGTCTTTTCAGGACTATCCATGGCATTTGCTTCTTTTAGAATGCCTGAAGAATCTGAAGATGTAGAAGAATTGGAAATGCTAGTGGAGGTGTGGGACAAGTTATATTCTTTACATATTTGTGTATGGTAAAGTCTGTTTTGCATTATAGATCCCTTTTTCTATGCAATCCCAGGGTAGCTGTGTTCAAACGTGACTGAAATACCATCAGTGGATGATACTAAAGACTGATTGCTGTTAACAGAGAAACAAAGCAAAGGCATCAAAGATATTCCAAGAGGGAATTTACTATGAGTTTTCCATATCTATGAGGAGTAGCAAGATTTTTTTATAGAGAAGACCCACATGGTTTTGAACAGCACAACGGACTGAAGTACTTAGACAGACCACAGAAAACATATATTGTAACATTGGACCAGTGACAGAAGATATAAAGAATATCTTATCATGAACATGCAAATAAGGATTATTATTTTTTTAATGTTATTGTATTGTAACATTATGTAATTATCTATAGGTGTCAGATGTTATGCAACCATATTTTTCTGGATGCTATCAAAACACATAGAAGACATGGTACTTGCTAATTGATCAAACTCAAATTGAACAATAGGGAAATTAATTTACTGAGAACCTTGTTCCTCCAGTGAATAGAACATTAAGAATTAAAGAATATATAGAAAAGAGTAATGTTTATTAATGCTTAGAATCCTAGAAGCAAGGCATAATCTTTTCTTGATTTTTTTTTTTCCTTTCAGTCCTTTCTCCTTTAATACTATATTTGGGTTAGAGAAGAAGTGGTGAGTCATTCAGTTGAGGTATCTGCTCCAGGACTCTATCAAAAGGTTCAGTATGGCCTTTCTAGTTTTGATGATTCACAGAAGTATTTAACTTTTTGATATTTTCCTTTTGGTTTCTGAACACAGATATGTAAAGAAAAGGGTACATACAATATCCTTTGGAAGAACAGGAAAGAGATGACATCCAAAAATAACCCCAAATATACACTCAGAGTGAAATGTGACTTTTAAAGTTCGAAGTTGAAAGCAATACACATGTATTTCCCTGAATCAGAAAATCACTTGCACTTAAGTAGGTTGGTTATTGGTGTAGTCTCTTATTCTTGCTTTCTTTGAACTAAGGTTAATATTTTAAATGGTACTGCAAAATAAATAATTATTAAAATAATAACATAGATAATTTATTCCTGCATTTTACAAAACATTTTTGTTACTGGAGACAAAGTAGTTTTTATTTCAGATAAATATGGTGTATATATTTTAAACAATTTATTCTTAAGAGTTGTAACTTCTGTTCTTTAGTGTTGACTAACCATCTTTAATTTTGGACATGCTTGTCCCTCACTGAAAAGAGAACAGTCTGGCAGTCTATTACAATGATAATTTGTTTTCCCCTGCAAAGTCATTCAACTTTAAAAAATAAAAATAAAATTCTGATTTATCTTGTTAGTAGACATGAAGAAGTTATGGCGATCCAACTTTTCAATTAAGATTTAATAAGCTCTAAGATTTCTGTACCTTGTTGTCCTGGTTTCAGTTAGGACAGAGCTAATTATCCTCCTAGTAGCTGGTAGGGTGCTATGTTTTGGATTAGGATGAGAAGAGCGCTGATAACATGCTGATGTTTTAATTGTTGCAGAGCAGTGTTTACACCAGGCCAAGGACTTTTCAGCTTCTCGCTCTGTCCTGCCAGCGAGCAGACTAGGGGTGCAGCAGGAGCTGGGAGAGGACAGACCCAGGACAGCTGACCCAAACTGGCCAAAGGGGTATTCCATACCATCTGACGTCATGCTAAACAATATATAGGGGTGGCTGGCTGGGGTAGGGGGGCCGGCTGCTCGGGGATAGGCTGGGCATCGGTCAGCGGGTGGTGAGCAATTGCATTGTGCATCACTTGTTTCATACACATTATTATTATTAATACTATTATTATTATTATTGTTATTATTATTTTCCTGTCTTAATAAACTGTCTTTATCTCAACTCACCGGCTTCACTTTCCCGTTTCTCTCCCCCATCCCAGAGAGGGAGGGGGGAGGGTGAGCGAACGGCTGTGTGGTGTTTAGCTGCCAGCCGGGTTAAACCACAACACTTGTATTTACATGTTTGAAAATTTATAATTTGAGCTTGACTTACTTAGTTTAAGCTACCTGTACAATTAATAGAAACATGCCTCTCTAAAGTTGGACTCATTTCTCTATCCTAGGAGTTGGCCTAGTCTCCAAATCTTATAATGGATTTTTTTAAAGGACATTAATTGAATTACTCCATCAATAAATAAATGCATAATAATAATTAAAAAGTGTTTGCTCATTGTGATTCATTCATTAGGTTTACCTAAGTAATTTTCTGTCTCGATGCTTTCTTTCCCAGATTCCAAGGAAAGAAGTAGTCACTAGCCTAGCAAATTAATTACTGAGCGCTAAATAGTTAATAAGCAACATATCCAGAAGGAGCTATAGAAACTTGCCTAAGACCTGAACTAACCTTTTTCATGCTTATTCTGGTGCCAATGGAAGCCAGATTTTTTTCCACAAGTTTCAGGAGCTATATCTGCATATGGATATTTCTCATGTGAATAGAGAAAAACACTATTTTCCCCTTTTTTCTCATCCAGGGTCCAGGGAGAGCAATGTCAAACAGAAGATCCTGTGTCAATGGGTCAAAGGCCCTGAATTAGCTGCAAAGCTTGTGCTTCATCCTCTAATGCCTTGTGACTGACTTAGTGACTTGCCAAGGACAGATTTAATTATGTAAGCTTAGCCCACTATCAGTTAGGTCCAATGACTTTAATAACAATTGCCCTTCAAACATTTTGTCGATGACACTATAACTGCAATTCTTAGTCTATAGTAGAGATTTCAACATACTGCATTATGTACAAAAATGTGTATCAATAGCAGAGGATGTTTTACAGTTAATATCCTTTAAGAGTATGAAGCAGTACCCTAGTATGGACTACTGGCCAAATTAATTTCCTAGAGGAGTACAGATTAAACACAAATCATGGTTTCAAATGTGGAAGGTCATGTTGTTCAGACACAAAGCTTCAGTTCAAAGAGCGACTTTATGACTTCTACCACTTCTTTACACTCCGAATTATTCATCAAGATATTTTACTATCACAAATTTTCTTACCCTTTAAATTCAGAAAACAAAGTTTGGGTGCTTATATTAATAAACCCCTTTTTTTTTTTTTTTCCCTGTCTTTTTTGAGTAATATAAACCTCCTAGCATTCCCATGACAGAAGAAAGAATATAACATTAAGTTTCAGCTTGAGTACAAATTCTCTCAATGCTTATATTGTGGAAAGTGAATCAAATTTGCCCTTCAGATTTCTCTACATGAATTTCCACAAAATAATTGGAGGGACCTAGGGAGATGTCCAGCCCCCTGCTTAAGCAGGATCATCTAGGGTAGGTTGCTTAGGGCTGAATCCCCTCAGGTTCTGAATTTCTCCAAGGATGCAGACACCACAGCCTTTCTGGACAACACAACCTGCTCCACTCTTTGACTATGTTCACAGTAAAACAACAACAACTACAAAAAGGTTTTATTTAAATTTCCTACATTTCAGTTTTTGCCCATTGCTTCTTTCCCTTTCACTGGACACCACTGAGAAGAGGCTGTCTCTGCTCCCCACCCCAATTAGGTGTTAGTGCATATTGATTTAAAATCATACATTTAAACCAAGGTATATATTTTATTTTTCTTAATATTAACAAATCAAATATTTTTTCTGGTGACTGCAGTATACACTAACTTTTTATTTCCTACAAATTACCAGAGAAAGTTTGAGCATGTCTAATATTAATAATTGTGTAGATTAGTAAAACAGAAAATACAGTTGAGTTGCACATTGTGGGCTTTTTTTGTTTGTTTGCAATTCATCTTCCTAAGGAATATGTTACCATAAGAAGCAGTGAAAAAAAAAATCCATAATATTTTTTGTAATTACTATTATAGATGGAAAAAAAAGATGGTTGTTTTGAATATAAAACTATTTCTTACATATAAAAATGCAGTGATGTAATCATTAATGATTTAACATCCTTGTTAAGCTGAAACAAGATAATTTTAACAAATACTCTAACAAAACTATTGTTGTAAATATGAGAAATATTGTTTGAAAATATATAGATTTATAAGCAAATTTAAGTCAATATATCCAACATGAGATATGCCCATCTTCTTGAAAGAATTAGACAATTAGTTTAATGTTTAAATATCCATCATTTTAAAAATTAATATTTAACATATATCCAGTACACTGCTATTAATACCACTGTAGAAGCTTCTTGATGACCTTCCAACAGTGATGACACCAATGGACAATTACTATTGATGACTATAGGATGAAAATTTCACCTCTAAACTTTTTGAACTACTAATTGAGTTATAAATAGTAGTCCTATTATGTGAACAACCCAGTATTCAATTAATGGTTAATGATGCATAGGAAAATAGCTTCAAACGCTCTAAAATGGACTTGAGATGACTTGCAAATTTCACATGAGGCTTCTGAATACTGAATTGTGACTAACATCTAGTGATAATACTTTTATACTTTTCCATCATGTACTCTATTACATACAGAATGAACTCTGGAAAGGATCAGATGTAGTAACTTACTGGATAGTCCCAGAATCCTCTGAAAGATTAAAAGACAGAAGTGGATCAAGTGTTTTGATTTCTTATGGAGTTTTATTATCTTGGAATTGCAAGTCTCTGAACATTTTTTATTATATCTTCTCATACTCTATTCCATTCCCGAATCTTACGATTACTTAGAAACACTTATTTGATGAATATTTGAATTTTTATTTAATGAAGTTTTGCATGTGATTTCTAAATACTTAGTAATTTTTAGGTGGGGAAGTCACAGGGAAATCATAAAACTATATGAAAGAAGGTTTAAATATCATATACTCCCTTCCCAGTCCATAGCTAAAAATAATGAATGTCACTCCAGAGAGAGATTCTATAGTGTTTTGCAAAGCAGTCTGTGATGGACATATCACAACTTCTCTAAAATGTTTTAGTGTTTCGTTATAAATAGGATCATACAAAATGCATAGAATGTTTTTATTATATATATAAAGCCTTTTTTTTCATATTTTCTGACCTAGTTCAATTCTAATACAAATTAAGCCCATGCTAAATATTTTTTAGTTTTTAATGGTGCCCTTTGCATAGTTGAATGATGTTGTTTTGTCTTCCCCCAGAGTCTCTTCTTTCATAAACTAACAGCTCCAGGTCTAATCTTTTCCTGGGTGTCTCATTTCCTATTTCTTTCATTATTCTCGATGTTCTTACTTAAATTCTTATCTGGCCGTTCCATATCTTTCATAATATTCACTATCCAAATCTGACAAGAGTATTCAGTTGACATGTTGCTACTCCTAATGACAGTGGAAATGTGAAATCGTCTAATATGGAAAATATATTCTTGCATCCTAATAGTGTGATTGTCTTTTTCACAATGTGACATCATTGCTCATGTTTGACCTAAGAACCGAAGTAACAAATGTAAGATTCTTCTTAACAAAACTCTAATCTTGTTGCTTGTTTCCCATTTTTGAAAATTCAGGATATTGCAACTAAAGTAATAAATAAATAAATAAGGTTTTGGAACTGTATTGAATCATATTTTTTCAGACCATCCAACAGTTTCTGGAAGTTATTTTAGCTTTTAATCCTGCTAATTGCTAGCATATTTAATAAGAATATTTTATATGTGATCATTGAAGTCCTTCTATGAAATATTTAGTAGTCATATAACCAGGACAGACCTTAGGAGAAGATTTCCTAGGAGACAGTAGGAAAAGTCACATTAACCTCTCTCTTTCCCCTTCTGTATGTATAGCCCAATATTATAGGACTTGTAACTACATCAATTCACAGCTTATTTATCTGCATTATGGCTGAATCCACCATAAGACCATCATAAGAGACACTCTTCCATTTTTACAGTGGATGACTGATTGTTCTGTTTCCTTGACTATGAGAATGTTGAAAACGGAAAAAAAAATCATAAAAGGGAAGAAATCAAAGATTAAAACAACATGTAGAGAAGAAATAAGAAAGCCATCCTACAATCTCAGCTGTAAACCATGTTATCTTTTCACCTACTGTTCCTCCATCTGCTGTCATTGGTGAGTTCTGTGTCTAATATTACACTATAAATGAATCATTTGTGTTTGTTGCATGTAGTAAAAATTATAGGATAGGTTTGGTCACTTTGTAAATAACTAGTTTAACACACAGCAATATACAGTTTTAACAAGTATCAGCATTATATGAGTTGAATACAGGGTCATCTTTATCAGAAAAAATATCTATGACTAGGCATAATATATGATTGTCCAATTAGGTTATAGATAAGGGTAATTGCTATAGGAGATCTTTAAGATTCTGAATCCATTAATCTAATGTTTCATATTTAATGAAATTGTCTGCATTTTTTTTGTTGTTAAAAATGTAAGATCATTTAATAGCATGAGTCATCACTTCCCTGACACTGATTTTGTATATAAATATTCTCTACCTTCATCAGCAAGTCTTCAGTTTTCATTTTAAATTTTACTGACCTTACTGTCATGAACTTCTTAGAAAAAATAGAATAAAATGAGTATTACTGTGGAATAAGTACTATCCAGGAAACAATGCAGTACTTACTCTTAAACATCCTGAGTTTATCATCAACAAGTAAAGCCTTCTAAAACCTTCTTTTCTTCCCAAAGTATCGTGGCTAATTTGGCAGAACACGTTGAGTATTAAATGTAGGACTGGAATCTCATTTCAAAAATCTGTTTGGGTATATCTCTGTTAGAAATAACCTCTTCACTTCCTTTACCATGTAAAGGATGTTTTTTTGCACAAGAACTGCATGATGAGTATCAGGAGATATATTTTGAAAAGGGGAAATACATCACGTTTGGTATTTTTGGCAAAGAATTACACAATTCTCTGATACATGCAACTCATTGTGATTGTAACTGATTCTTGACCACTGGCATGGAGTCAATAATGAGTTTAGAAGCAGTTACTGGATTATTCTCAGAAATGAAATCACATGATTTATTTTATGTCGGTGTGCAATGAGGGCAGGATTCCTTGGTTTCATTTTTCATGTCTTCTGTGTTTTGACAATATAACTTTTAAAATAATATACCTATATTTTACATAAGGTGCCAATAACCTATATCAACAGATCTTTGTGTTTCCATTCTTTAGAACTTCATTGTTTTATGCATTTCATATGTTTCATCAGCAAAGCTCTTTGGAATAAGGTTCACACTCAGACATCAGCTTTAGACTCATGTGCCTGGAAATGGATGTTGTGAAGTATTTTTTAAAAAATGTGAAATTATTATGGTGCTGTTTCCTCTCAGAACACTGTCCAGAGACAGGTGTTTTCTCACATCATGTGATAAGACCAAAGAGAAGCTGGGGAGTCTCCCTCCTTGGAGATACTCAAAAGCAATCTAGATATGGTCATGGACAACCTGCTCTAGGTGACCCTGTTGGGCAAGGGGGTTGTACCAGATGACCTTCAGAGGTCCTTTCCAACCTCAGTCACTCTATGTGTGTCTGTGTGAAAGCAGTACAGCTGCAAAACCTCTGAAATTGGGCATATAAAAACACCCTGATCTAAAAGAAAACAGAGCCTATACAGTTCATATTAATTGGAATTTTAAATGAATTGATATGTCCTAAATATCAAAACATATTTAATGTTTTAAATACTAGTACTGAGGGTTTCCTCTGAAGTTGCAGATCAGCAAAACAAGACAGTCTTAAGGTAAAAATAGAAAAAAATGAGCCATTGCATATAGGGGCAATTAATGGCAAGGTAGCAAAACTCCAGGTCTAGGAGACAACAATGTTCTATTTGTGGCTTTATTCCCAGATTTTAGCAATGGCAAAAGAGTTCCTCCAAGTACTATCCTACAGCCTCCTCAGCCTTGCAAAGCATATGCATGCCTTACTGATACTTTCATTTTACACTGGATTCTGTAATAGTGAAGGGGTGAAACTATGTGAATAGTGTCTCCCCTCAACAACTGAGGAAAAATCTCAAAGTGAAAGGGCTGGAAGCAAGTGATGTGCTCTTTGGTATCTACCTGTAAGCCTCCATACCAAGGAACTAAGCACTGCATTTCTGCTCTTGCAGGAGGAAGAAAGCATCCAGCAAGCCATGGTAGCTTATTGACAGGTTTGGGGAGTTCAATTGATTTAATTCCCTGAGCAGCTAAGAGGGAATGGTATTTGGGGAGGATAGCATTAGCCACAAAAATGAAAACGAAAGAAATTAAAGAAGCAAATTCATATTTGTCGATCTTGTGACAGGTTTTTAGGTGGTCTTTCTGTCAAATTAATGTCTGACTAATGTTATTAAGGACAAGAGCAGAAGTCTGAGATTTTCAGAACTGAATTTCTTAAGGTTCCCTTAAAAAGCTATGTATGAACACTGAAATTGGTAGCTTAGCTTTTACAAACCTGAGAACTTTGAGTGCTTCCTCTAGTATCAAATTTCAGGCTGACTTCAGAGAACTATTTTGAAAATCTTGGTTTACAGTTCTGTAAATTTCTGTCCTATATGCATGTCCGTATGTGCATGTCCCATAATGTGCTAATTAACAAAGGATCTGATACTGCAGCACGGAAGTTGCAGGAATTTTAACCATGGACATTAATGGAATAGAGGCTCATCTTCTAGCAGCAAATGGCAGACTGAAATAGGTCAAATAGGTTCATCTAATGATTGTCACCTACATAATCAGCAATCTATTAAGATTGATGAGGCTCTCATAGGATATTCTGTACTTCATCTAAGCACACATTAAAATCAGATTAATCAGAAAGGTCTATATATCTTCTTTCATATTTTAAAATATGAAATTCAATCCTTATTTATTAAAATAATAAGTTAAATAATTATAGTGATAATACCTTATGCAAATCAGGTTTTAATTTTGTTGGTCATACATTATTATCTGCTGAAGGGAATTATTATCTCAGAAAGGGAAAATTCAGTTCTGAAAAAGTAATCCAAAGCCATATTACACATACCCAAATTTCCCAGTCCTGAATTTCTGAGTAAGACATTGTCACCCAAGCTTATTCATGCTGTGATGGGGCAGATGTAAGTCTTTGTAGGAATTTGATGTTATAATCTTTGCTACTTCACTTTGTTGTTGTTGTTGTTATTCTGTTATTATTAACATTAGTGTTAGTAAATAAAGAAGGGAAAGTAAGCTAAATTGTGTTAGTGTATAAAAAACTGAAAACAAGGAACTGTTGATTTGACATACAATCAAAATTCTTATGAAATGCTGAATCAGGTTCTTAATTTCAAAATACGATTATCAGTTTAATGTTCTGTCAACAAACATTTGTAGATACTAAGTGAAGAACATAAGTGGAAATGCAATGGTGCTATGGCGCTATCACAAGTTGTCCTTAAATTTTAATATTAGAACAGCAGATATTATTATAACCAAATCGCCTATTTTTTTTTGTTGTTGTTTGCTTGCTTGTTTTCAAAAACAATCAGATAGTTTGAAATGAATTATTCATCTAGGAACTTTGCTTTGTATGAGAAAGTAACTTTAAAACATCCATCTAACTGAGATTTCATACAATGAAACATGAAATATGCCAGGGTTAGATTCAGAGAGGAAAATTCAACACTATGAAAATGTCAGTGCTCAGTGTTCACAGTGCCTCGTTATTGTATAGATTGTGGTTTATAGTAATCAATCTAATATAGCTGACTTGTATTTCATTTCATTTTGTTTCGTTTTCCCTTCATAATTATTTTAATAAACTATTTTCCAAATCACTATTACTTCTAAGTCATCTTTATTTTAGATCAAAGCATGTTGCTTGCATATTTATACACAGACTTGCATTCAAAAAAAAAAAAAAAAAGGTTTATTCTTTCAGTTGCCCTAAAATATATAAGTTAATGGAGATGATATCAAAAGTACAGATAAGGCCACACTTTGTCATGTAAAACAAAATCTTGTAATACTTTATGAGCAGGTAAGAAAATATTTATATATTGACAAAGTCCTTATTTATGGTGTGTTGTAATTGTTCTGTCCTTTTTTTTCTTCACCCACCTCAGGTCCTGATTTACCACATATGATTAGTATTGTTTCCCTACTCACTCTTATTTGTACTTATGTATGAAGTTTCACCTAGTTTTCAGCTGGGTTTTCCTTCTAGTAGCTGATATGGTGTTATGTTTTGGATTTAGGATGAGAATAATGCTGATAACACATGGAAGTTTTAGTTGTTGCAGAGCAATGCTTATGCTAAGCCAAGGATTTTTCAGCTTATTATACAACCCTGCCAGAGAAGAGACTGGGAGGGAATGGAAGCAGAGCAGCTGACCCAAGTTGGCCAAAGGGATATTCCATCCCACATGATGTCATGCTGAACAATAAATATGGGGTGGCTGGCCAGCAGGACCACTGTTCAGAGATGGGCTGGGCTCTGGTGAGCGTTGTGCATCACTTCCTTTGTAGATTCTTATTTTAATCTTCACTGTTATTATTTCATTTCCTTTCCTGTCCTGTTAAACTGTCTTTATCTCAGTCTGTGTACTTTTACCTTTTTATTCCACCAAATTCTCTCATTCTCTCTCCCATTCCATTGGGGGGGGGGGGGGGGGGGGGGAGGGGGAAGGACGAGGAGGGGGCAGGGAGGGGGAGTGAACAGCTTTGTGCTGCTTAGCTGCCCAGAGGGTTAAACCACAACAACTTATTACATATTTTATTCATGTTGTGTAATCAGAGAAATAGTTTTGCCAGTCATATCCTACATTGTTCAGGGACTGTTGGACTACAAGAACATCCTAATATTTGCCTCTTATTTGCAAAAAGTTGAAAAGGGAATTTTGCTCCCATTTTCACTGTTTTTCTTCCTATCAGAGTTCATACATCCCATCTGCCAAACTGTTTCTTTGAACTTCTCTTGTATTTACAGCTATGCCAAAATGGACTCCAGTTCTCTGCTACAGGTAGTGGTATCAGTCTACTTTGACTTTCCCCTTTTGCTGTCTCTATTCATGCCAAGGTCAAAAGGGTCATTAGGGACAGTCAACATGGCTTCACCAAGGGGAAGTCGTACTTGACCAACCAAGTCTTTTAAGAGGATATAACCAGGTGGATAGATGATGGAAAGGCAGTGGACACGGTGTATCTTGATTTCAATAAAGCTTTTGGCACCGTTTCCCACAGCATCCTCACAGCTGAACTGAGGAAGTGTGGTCTGGATGATTGGGTAGTGAGGTGGACTGTAAACTGGCTTAAGGGAAGAAGCCAGAGGGTTGTGGTCAATGGGATGGAGTCGTGTTGGAGGCCTGTATCTAGTGGAGTCCCTCAAGGGATGGTACTGGGACCATCGTTGTTCAACATATTAATCAATGACTTGGATGAGGGAATGGAGTGCGCTGTCACAAAGTTTGCTGATGACACTAAACGGGGAGGAGTGGCTGACACGCTGGAAGGCTGTGCTGCCATCCAGCGGGACCTTGACAGGTTGGAGAATTGGGCGGGGAGAAATTTAATGAAATATAATGAGAGCAAGTGTAGAGTCCTGCATCTGGGCAAGAAAAACCCCAGGCACCAGTATAAGTTGGGGACTGTCCTGGTGGACAGCAATATGACCATGAGCCATCACTGTACCCTTGTGGCCAAGAAGGCCAATGGCATCCTGGGGTGTATTAGAAGGGGTGTGGATAGCAGGTCAAGAGAGGTTCTGCTCCCCCTCTACTCTGCCCTGGTGAGTCTGCCTCTGGAATATTGTGTCCAGTTCTGGGCCGCTCAGTTCAAGAAGGACAAGGAATTGCTTGAGACAGTCCAGCGCAGAGCCACAAGGATGATTAAGGGAGTGGAACATCTTCCTTACAAGGAAAGGCTGAGGGAGATAGGTCTCTTTAGCTTGGAGAAGAGGAGACTGAGGGGTGACCATATTAATGTTTATAAATATGTAAAGGGTGAGTGTCAGGAAGACGGTGCCAGGCTCTTCTTGGTGACATCCAATGATAGGACAAGGGGCAATGGGTGCAAGCTGGAACATAGAAGATTCTACTTAAATATGAGATAAAACTCTGTTATGGTGAGGGTGACAGAGCATTGGAACAGGCTGCCCAGGGGGGTGGTGGAGTCTCCTTCTCTGGAGACATTCAAAACCTGCCTGGGTGCATTCCTGTGTGACATGACTGAGGTGTTCCTCCTCCAGCAGGGGTATTGGACTAGATGATCTTTCAAGGTCCCTTCCAATCCCTAATATTCTGTAATTCTGTGATTCTGTGTGAACAGGAGGGCTGTCTCCTCTTCCATCACTTGGCCCAAGAGGAAATACAAGTTCCTCTACATTAAAATAAAAATTAGCCCTGCAATCGCACCATATCATCCAAAGCAGGAGTTCTGCTTGTATTGGGGATGAAGAGGAGGTACTCAGGTGTCTTCTCAAAACATGCGAAAGGTTGATAGAGCACTGGACAGAGGAAGGAACAGTTCTGCTGTGGTCCTATCAGCATGTACAGAACTGACTGTGAAACAGTTCCTTGTGGTTTGGGTGAAGGAATGTAATTATTCACAGGCTGACTTACATGTAAATGATTTTTCTGAAAGCTCATTCATGAATCACCATTTCTGTGAATCTGCTCATATCTGCTCCTCTTTACCTTCAAGTATGTTATGAAGAATTTAAGGTATTATTGTTATGTCTATTTCATATATCTTCTAATTATTAGTATAAATTATTGATGCTTCTAAGGTATATGAGATACTGATAAAGCAATTTTTCTTAGAAAAAATAAAATAGTTTACTGCTTTCTTTTTCTGCAAGGGTATCAGAGTCTAACTAGAAAACTTGATTAGAGCACCAGTTGTATTTAAGCTATTAATTATTAAATATTTATCTTGCTTGAGAGACATAACTGGAATGTTTCGTTGCAGTCCTTGATTATGTCCACCATTTGTCATACCAGATGGATGATTACACAAATTGTGTTTATAGTCTGTATACCCGGAAGAACATTTAACAAAAATAAACTGATTCATATTTGTTGTTAAAAAAATGGCTAGGGTTTTGCAACAGATCCCCAGCTAAATAGATCAACGTCACTTCATTTGTTTCAACAAAGCCGTGACATTTTATACTATCTATGAATTTCACATAGTTTTCTGCCATATCAATAACAGATGCAGAAATTCTGTACTTAATATATATATATATATTTTACCACCACAATTTTTTTTTGTTTCCTATTTTACAAAGCAGCAAGGTGCTAACACTGATGTATATTATATGTACATTTGAGAAATTATTGCCATATACTCTGTAATACTGAAAAACTGCTTCCTTTCTGATCATACAAAAAACTAATTACTGAACGTTTTTAATGTCAAAAACTATATTCATGGAATTAAAGGAATGGGAGTGCAAAATACACAGTGCTTCCTAGGTTTAAAATTTTGTTTGTTTGTTTGTTTGTTTGTTTGGGGGGGGGGGGAATTGGTTGTTTAGCCTCCTTATGTAATTCATGTGTTTTACACATTCCTCTTTACTATTTGGACTGCCACACTATATCTCTATGGAGTGTGTTGACTGCAAGAAATCCCCACACTTTGCATTAAACATACCTTCTTATTCTATTAGTCTATTCGTTTTATATCTCTGTTTGATTTCCAAAGAAAACCTAGAATTGGAAAGGTAAAATACCAACCGTACCACCACCATCAGAGTAGTTTTGCTCCATTTTACTTCTCCTCTGGTGTAACTCTGACTCTGTGATCCTTCAAGAAGCAAGGCTTTGTGAGGAACAAGCATCCCTTTACCATTGTTGTGCACTGTCCATTTTTCCCCACAATCCCTTCTGTGCACATGCTGAAGAAGTACTCAGTCTCTCCTGACTTTCCCTCTCCTCCTCACATAAAAGAGTATTTTCCCTAATATTATCTCTTTGCTTCATGAGGTTTTCTGAACTCCAGGTCAAGAAAATATTGATACATCTCGGAAATTTTATTTCAATTAGCAGCTTTGCTGTCTTTGATCTCATATCATGAGTAATGATTTCTTAGGCCAAAGCTCTGCTTGGCAAGTTTAGTATTACTTAAGATAAAAAATGGAGTAAAATTATTTACTTGCATTCCTTGGACTCCTTTACCATTCTCCTCTCTCCCCCCCTTCATAGCCTGATGCTGTGAAACATATTTCAGGAAGCTGTACCATAATTTTCTTTTTTATGTGTGCAGAGTTTGTGAGCTTGGAGTATGAGTTTCTTGGAGATAAGATCCAGTATAGGAATTGCAGAGCTTGCACAATTTTATATTTTACACCCATACCTATTGCTGACAAAAGCTGTAATTCAAATGCATAGCCAAATCCGTCCATGGACAATAAATAAAGGATATTAAAAATAAAACCACTACAGAAACCATATACCTTTTGCCCTTATTTAAAAAGAAAAAAAAAAAAGGCATAAGACTTAACAAGGAAATTGAGGTGTTGATTCTGGCCTTACTGAAAAGCAAGCTACACAGTTTTAGTGATATTTTATATTTACTGAAGCTATCTTTTAAGGCTTTAGGCAGGTCTCTAAAATACCCTCTGTTATTTTTAGTTCTCATTCATCATACTGATAAGCTTTAAACTTCAGCAGTGTAAGTTAAGCTCTTTTTAACTTTTCAGGTCATCTGACTGTGAATGTCACAATATACTTCCAAACCAATTCAGTTATGCCAGACAGAAAAAATGTTGAATATTATATATGTTCAGAAAATTTGTAGGCCATATGCAAAGCATGAAATTGTGTCTATTATGGCATATTTTCTAGAAGAGGTGGTATAATTGGAACAGGTGCAAAAAATATTGATCAGAAAGGTCCTTTTAAGCCAATTCTTTCTCTTCATCTCAAACAACATTCATTTAACTTCGAAAACCAAGGAAATACTTTCAGTTACATTTCTAAATCTTCTATGACACGGATACAAAAGCCATAATATCTACAGCATTTTATATACAATCTTTGACATATTTCTTTTGTTGCTTGGGCATGTTCATGTCATTCCCTCTATGACAAGATTTCTATAGCATGCAATAGTTTGCAATGCCTGTCCCAGAGGTATTCTGTTATATCTTTAAAGCCATTTGCACCAAAATGTCTGAGTTAGGCTGGTATTAGACCACTTATTACTTTATTCTGTTTTCATTTTGTTTTATATCTGGGATAATATATATTATATATATAATGTATATTATATATACAATATATATAATATTGTTTTATATGTGAGATATTTGTGAAACACATTGAAAATCTATTTGAATAGAAATTAGCCTGGGGTGCTCCAGTGGTACAGCTGTATGCATAAAATGGCAATGCTGGATGATTTTTGGATGAAAATCCTAGACATACCTATGCTGGATTTGGACAGACCTGATAATCCAGTAAGCTTGAGAGTGCAGCTTGATGCTATATGAGTTCTTCAGACGCAGAGGAAACACCAAATAGATAATAATAATAATTATAATAATAATAATAATTATTATTATTACTACTACTATTACTGTTACTATTATTTAATATGATTGATCACTGAATCACAGTCTTCAGTTTGTAAGGGAATTTTGTAAGCCATACCTTTTAAGCACCTGAATTTTCTTTAAAAAAAATATTTCTCTTCTGTTTAGTAAAAATCAAAATCATGTGGCAAGTGAGTGACATCAAATTGGGCACTGAAAATCCTACTATGCTATCCTCAACAACAAAAACCTATGTAAAGCAAAGTAAAAATAACAGATATATATCCACTTGAAATTTATCATTTCTTAAGGAATTTCTTTTTTTTTTGGGGGGGAGAGGGGGGAGGGCTGGGGAAGGTGAGGGGTTGTGGGAGCTGCATTTATAACATTTTAATACATTATAACATTTAAATACTTTAGTTATATCATAGTAGACTCAATTGTTTACTGTATATAAATACTTTTTGTCATGTAAAAGTTACACACCTGTTGTAAGATTCTTCTATGACTAAGGAAGGATAGATACCTCCAAATCCCACTTGGTCTTCTTTGATTTAGACTCACATCGTAAAATATAAAAATTCAGCTCTGGAGATCTGTACCTCTCTTCAATAACTATAGACATATCTTGATGTAGGATACCATTGCAATACGGCTATAGTGCTCAGAATGATGGCAAAGAATTCCCTTTCCATATTCTTTTGTTTGGCTGGTTGGTTGGTTGTTGTTGTTGGTTTTGTGTGTGTGCATCAGAGGTCCAGTTGAGATCCTTCCTTTGTCTTCTGGTTTCAGCCACGTTGAACCTGGGTTATGAGTTATGAGCAAAGGTGCTTGAACAGTAAAGCAATCTCATGGAAATATTTCATAGGCATATATGTCTATGACCTTTGCCTACACTTTAAGAAGTAAAGCCATCTCTTTGCTGAATCCATGTTCATTCAATGATCGTACATGTACCAAAAAGTCTGGGTAAGATTTTCAGCTGCTTCTGAGTGAGAGCTTCTTCAGAAATTAGAACAGTTACCAAGCAATTTTACTTTCACCTGACTGGGGAGCCTTGTCCTCAGTCTCCTCTCTTGCATGCCACTTTTGAGACATGCAATACCAGAAAGATAGTGATAAACTAAGGAAGTCAGTTGGAGATCCACCAAGATGATCAAGGTCTCGAGCACTTCCTTGTGAGGAGAGGGTGTAGAAGAGACACCTCTGACGGTAGCTCTTGTTATAGCTCTCCAGTATTTACAGGGAGAGTGTTGAGGAGATGGAGCCAGGGTCTTCACCGTAGAATATGGTGGGAGGATGAAAGAAAACAGGCGTAACTTGAAAAAAAGAGAGATTCATGCTGGATTTAAGGAAAAAAAAATCCCCTGAAGATGGTCCAGAAGTGAAGCAGCCTCTCCCAGAGAAGCTGTGCAGTCTCCATCCTTAGAAGTTTTCAACACCCAAGTGGATAAATACATACGCAACTTGGTCTGATCCTCCTTTGTGCAGCATGCTGAACTAGAGATTTCCTGAGGTCTCTTCCAACCTTAATTACTCTATGATCTTGTGATCATGAAGTTGTTCCTGTTTGTTGTTGTTGTTGTTTTCCTTTTTTTTTTTTCTCCGTGTTTTTGCTTGTTTTCTCAGTTTGCATGGCTTGAAATCTAAATGTGTTAAAATTATTCTATGAGGTCGTCTTAATTCTCTCTCTCAGCTAATGAAAGCATTTGATACCCTTTACACTTTTCAGAACTAGAGACTAACCAGTCTGAAGAATAAATAATAGTCAAGTAATAAATCTTCACTCTGAGTAATGTGTAATCTTTCCCTTCTTTGAGTTCAGCAGGAAAAAAAAAAAAAAAAGTCTATTTCCATATATGAAATCACTATTTCTTACTGGATACGCCAAACTCGTTGTTGTTGTTCTGGTTGTTGTCATTGTTGTTGTTGTTTGGTTAGGTTTTGTTTTTGTTTTTGTGGGTGTGTGTGAATTTCTTTCCTAAATAGGGCACTCAGAAATGTGATTTATTAAGATCTTCTGTGAATCACATTCTTTTAGTTCTTTTGTGATTCAGAATATGTGACAATATGGAGAGATTGTTCTTGGCGGAACCTGCAGGTGTGGCACATTCAATATTACCTTAGCTCAGTAGGAAGGAAAGAGTAGGAAACAATTAAAGTCTGCTTTTAGTCAAAAGTAATGTTCTTTTTAATTTGGATAAACTTCTTATCCAGACTTTTAAAATCTTAAATATTAATAATTTTATCATCACTATTAGCATAATAAAGTCCATATATGTAAAAATGATTTTAATTGCAATGTCAGGAGAATTAAAAAATGTTCTGAAATGTCACTTTTAAAACCTGCTATTAAATTTCTTGTCCAAGTGTTGTCCAAGTATTTATGGAAATACATGCTAAAACGCATATGTATGTATACATACGATTAATGTGCCATAAACATAGTACTAGCTTTATGCCTGTTTATGCTGATATATAGTTTTCTCCCAAGAGGTTCTTTCTTTTTTCTTTTTCTTTTTTTTCCTTTTTTTTTTTTTTGAGCTAGTGTCAGATAATTAATATTTATTTCTATTTGGTTAATTACATTTTTGTAGGGCTAGGTTTCCTATCTGCCATGAAAAAAAAAAATCAGAACAGGCTAACACCATATTAAAACTCAGAAGTTACTAGTCCAGAAAAATAAAAGATATGCAAACTTTCTCAAGAAGCTCTTAATTATGTATGAATATTATCTGCATAGGGCAAAAGGGAGAAAGAGAAAACTTAAAACCTCTGTGACACAAAGCACAGCAGATATTCAAATGTACAGCCAGGTGCCAGGACACAATTGACAGCTTTAAGTGCAAGTTGCATGACCTGGACAAAAGATAAAAGAACAAATAAAAAGCAAAAACTACATAATAACCTCATGTTTCTCTTGCACCATCAAGAAAGAAGTACAGAAATATCATCTGGTAAATTCACACCTTTCAACTTTTAAGTTTATTGCGGACTACTTCCTACAAACATTTCTGAAGACACATTATATCATAACATTATTATATAGTGGAGGGGGGAAATGATCAGCTACTTAACATCTTTGGCAGATGTGTATGAGAACATTTTAAATGACTATATACTGTATAAAATTTTCTCCATTAAAAACCATATTCTGTCTCAAATATAATTTGTTTCATTTTTCTGTTTAATGAAGTGTAAAACAGTGATAAATTGTAGAATTCTTTGTAAAGAGTGTTCATATTCTTTGTATAATGCAGTTGGTGGACTAACTGTTTCTAAAAGCAATGAGTTGATGGGATGGAAATGTAATTTGCAGCTTAAAGATCAAAAAGCTAAGCAATAACATGGCACCACTGATAATTAAATTAGTATTTCACTTAAAGAGGCAGCTTCAGTGCTTCAGCTCAGTAGCCCTCTTAGGAAACCTAGTGCAGCAGACATGTACTGAGGCACTTAGAAAACAAAATCTGCAATCTCTCCTCCGCAGAGGATTGCTTGTGAGCACACAGAACTCTACTGCCATTAGCAGGGTCTGGCAGCCAAAGGGATAAACAAAGATAAAAAATGGCAGTCAGTTAAAGGATTGAGGCTTGGCAACTTTGTCACTACCTAAACAGTGATAAACACAGAAAATAAGGAAGTAAAATTTCAGATTTTGTACTTAAAAGGGTCCCCACCTAGTGTAACAAGATAAATGTAATTCAGAAGACAATATTTTTTTTATCTGTGTGCTATATATGGGATCGGATGTATAGAAAATCCCTAGCAGGAAATGCAAATGGTTTAAAAGATGCTATTTAAAGGGAAATGATTATTTGTATGAGGCATTTTTGACAGCTGAAACAACTGAAAGCTTCTTATTGTAGTCATCGGAGAGAGAAGAGAATGAGCAATAAATATGAAACCAGAAAGACAGACTGGGTTCCTTGGAAGCTGTTAAGTAAAGACACGTGATGTAGAAGAACAAATAAATATATTATTTAAGAATGAGCATTCTTTTCTAAGATGAGTGAGAATTCTTTTTTTTTTTTTAACAGTTACCCCCCTTCAGTTATCCCAAAACATCTGACTTAATCTGACTATTCGTAATATATATTTTACTATAATAATAAAATTTGTTGTTCTCCAAGTATCGTGTTAACTATATAAATATGAATTGTTTAAAATTGGGTAATTGTCCAAGCAAGAAGATAGCAACCTAACTTTATTATGAGCAATACCTTAATGAACATTTTTGCCGCAGCTGTACTGTCAAGACAAATACCTATGGAAAGAAATATATATATATATATTCTGCTTTTTTCTGTAGCTTCTGGGGAAAAAAAATACTGATCCCATATATCCCATATGACAAGTTGATATTGTAATACTTTTAGTAATCTGCTAAAAGTTTAACTGCTTTGAATGTTTATAATGTCTTCAGGGTAACATTTTAGCTTGCATACTTAGGAAGTTAGCTTTAATGTACGAGTTGTTTCCTATAATGGCCTACGGAATCAGTCACTGATTCTGTGCTTGAGGTGCAATGTTTGTAAGCTTTTTTGAGCAGCTGCTGGAATGCATGCACTCTCCCAGACATGTAACCAAACACGAGGAGACCATTTTATTTTTAAACTCTTCCTTCCCCAGTAATCACTTGGGCAACATACATGGTGTTAGTATTACTTATCCAACACATACCCACTATCTGCACTCCCAAGGGTGAATTAGAAACAAATCTGTTTATGTTTGAGACATCAAAATTATCAATGCATTTTCTCCCGGGGTTTATTAAAGAAATATGTCAAGACACTCCTTATGCCTTTAAAAATGCTCTATTAGCCACATGAGTAGATAAAATACCATAAAAATGTAGCAATGATCTTGTTTCCAGTCTATAGAACAAACAAGTTTAGTTACTAGGACAAAATAAATCCCCAAGAAGAAAAATGCATGGAAACGGTAACCTAATTTCATAATTGTGAAAAGGACAAGCATTGATTCCCTGATAGTTTAAGCTTTGTTTGCTGCTGCATACATGAGATGATAGAGATTCTTTTTATTCATAGCAAGTAAACAAAAAGGACAGTCTATCAGCTTATGTGTATCTAACTAAAAGGTGGAATTTAACCCGGTTTGTCCTTGCCTCTGTGTTGCTGAAAGGTTAAGACTGATCTTTTATAACAGAGGCAAACGCTACTGCTTCAAGGAAAAATGATTCCAGAAAGGCTATTAACCTTTGTACTTGAATCCAAATTTATAAAAGAGCATGGGAAAATTGAGACATCTTTAATGCAGCCTGGCATGATTTTCTTCCATGACAGAAACAAGCCACTCAAAAGGCCACTTTGAAGATATACTTTCTGTGCAAGATGCTCCCCATACTTACAAAATAAATAAATAAATAAAATAAAAATAAAAATCTCTGTTCTGAGCCACAGAAACGGGAAGTGATTGAATACATGAAAATGTCCATTTTTATTAGTACAAAATTAACTTGAACAAGAAACATTTGAATGAATATTTTGTTATTCAGGTTATTGGTCTTCCACCTCTTTTCTCTTTTACTTTTTATAATTTGGAGTACATCTCTTATGTTTAATTTAATCTGTAAATCTCTATTAGAACATATAGTTCTAATACATTCTCTAAGATAGAACTTCTATGTTGAGAACTATATCTTTACTTGTTTTTGTGAAAATAGTAGTAATAATAGAAATAAAATATCTACAGTTTGAATACTTACACTAAATAAGGCCAAAGATTACATTTCAATTGTTCAAGTATTTTTCATTTGTCAAAGTAAAAAAAATCATTTGCTGAGGAAGTGATTGCAAAGTAACATTAGGAACTTCTTGAAGTATAATAACAGTGTCTTTACTGTAATTATTGCCGTATTATAAATACAGTATATTGCAGTGTCAATCTGTTTTATGCTAATGTTCAGAACATACTTTACATATCAGTTTCCCCTAGCTTTGTCTTTTCTTATTTTGTGTTTACTTTACATTCATTTCCTGCCTTCTCTTAACCACTCTTGAATCCTTCTTGTCTCACTTAGGATTTCAGACAGTCATGATAACAGGGCTGGAAGGAGACAGATTGTACAGGAATAAGAAGCAAATAGAAATCTGGGGCATTTTAGCAAACTAAGTCCTAACTTAGCAAAGCAGTGTTATAATTACTGCATAATCTGAATAAACATGAGACACTAGGGTGTCTATTTGTGGCTTTTAGAACCATTCTCTTGGGACTCCTTTATTTCCAATTTAAAGCTCTTTGCTTTGTACATATCTTCTGTATTCTTGTGAATTACATATTTGAGATCACTAATATACTGCAAATAATTTTCATACTAATAAATCTTCTTGATTAGGAGACTATGTGAAGATTGAAAATTACATATCTGTATGAAAGATTATACCCTCCTTTCTATTCAATTAAAACAGGTGAAATATGTTTGAGATAAGATTTTTATGTCTTTGTATTTTGGAATCACAACCCAGTTAGATAAAAAAGGAAAGTTTTAAACAGATGTAGCTACAATTGACTTCTAAATATGAATAAATATTAATAAATATCAATTTCAACATATAAAACTAAGATACAAAAAATATATATATTAAATTTGTTATTTTTTGCAACATGAAGGAATTAGGCTATAGTCCTTCTCAAACATCACAGAAGCTGGACTTCAATACACACACACACAAATATATGTAATCACTTAGTCAATATTGTTATTGTTTCATTCTATTTTACAGCAACATTATTTGGAAGTCACTCTCTACTAGTCCCAGGTTATCAGCATACAAATAATAATAATAATAATAATAATAATAATAATAATAATAATAATAATAATAAACTACACAAGTAAGAAAGTGTTAAGAATAAAATATTTGTCAATGACTGAAGATTCAAAGTATTCATCTGATTTCAAAAGCTCTGTCTTTTAGCATGACTGGTTTCAGGAACTGCTAATGGTCTATGAGGTCTTTTTGCAGAACATTGACACTATACATTGACCTCTTCATTAACAGACATGAAATTATTTGGAATTTCAGTTCCTGCTGAGAAGTTGTCCACATCACAATGTTCATGCCTGTGGCAGTTTTAGCAGCCAGATCAAATACTAAATGTTCCATAAAATATACTAACATTTTTAGATAGGACTTTTGCAGGAAAAGAAAAAGCCAAGGCACTTTCAAGATACTTGATGATGAAACAATAAAGATATGAGCAAGACACACTGCATTTGCCCATGCCATATTTACTATAAAAATTCTGTGTTTAATTCTGCTGTCGAAAAAATTTATCAGCAAATATGGAATCTAGTCTTTCGGTAACTAACTGAAGTTTTCTCCTGAAGACTGAATAAGTGGTAGGAACCCAAACATTTAAGTTTTAAACAAAAAAAAGCCTTTAATGGGTTTTATTAAAAAGAAAAAAAAAAAAAAAAAAAAAGAGTTTTAATTTTTAAGAGTCCTGTAGGGAAAGAAGTGAATATGGAATAAATACTCAGAGAAATTATTCCTTCTTTACATTTCTAAAGGACTTGGGCTGAGAAGACCTGAACAACCAAGGTCTTCTTAAAAAAAAGTGCTTAGACTGATATTCTAATTTTGTGGTTAGTGTGTTTAAGAAATTTTTACGCCTTAATCCTTTGTGATGTTACCTTGTCTAAGATTTATATTATTCGTCTTTTGTTTTATGTTTGTTTGATTTGCTACCCTAATTCTACAGCTACTTATTTTTTAGTATTATTGAAATCTATACCAGATATGATTTTGGAAAAATATATGTATATATTCATATTCACTCTAATTTATAAAAAGGCATCAGAAGTCCAAAACTATAAAAGATACATTACTATTGAAAACAAAAATGAAACCTTAGAAAGCTTTTGTTTGCAAGTTTAATCATTCTGTACAAAGCTAAAGACTTCCAAATAAAGAAATTTTTACATATCAGAATTAATGAAGCACCCAAAATAGTAGTTATCATTAAAAGCATTTGTCATCATTTGAAGCAGAGAAACAATAACTATAATGTTCAATTGTTCAAA
Organism: Anser brachyrhynchus; assembly: GCF_964034855.1. Lineage (NCBI taxonomy): Eukaryota > Metazoa > Chordata > Aves > Anseriformes > Anatidae > Anser > Anser brachyrhynchus. The sequence goes on along the minus strand of NC_137696.1, from coordinate 96,779,736 downwards.
TTCTACAAGAAAAATAACCTGTCATTTATTCTTTTTTGCATGTCTACATGAGACACAGCTGATGCTCAAAATGATAAAAAAAGAAACTGTCTAGTCTAGAATGCTAGTGGCTAACTAAACATTTTTGACAAACCTCAAAGATAAATGGAGTCATGCACTAGAAAAAATAAATAAATCATAAACCATCAAAAGGGCAGTTTTCTTGTCCATTTCTTGTGTGGTCTCTAATCTTGGTTTCAGAAAGACAGATACTGACAGGGGTTGTATCTGAGTGAGTATAGCACTGAGTTTTAGGCTTCCAAGAAAACTTTCAAGGACATCAGAGTTTTCACTTTCCAGGGTGCAAAACTTGTGATAAAAGAGTGTGAATGACTAATATGTTTTACTAAAGTACCTTTATTCCCACAGTCTGAAATGCCAACTATACAAATGGGGTTACAGAAACTTTATATATGTTTCACAAGTGGTCATCTTTAGTACCTAAATAAGAAGAAATGGGCTCTGATTTGTAACTTTAACTCTAACAGAAATTTTACTATTTAAGCTAAGTTAGAAGGATCACTCGGTCTTTCTTTCTTTTTTCTTTTTTTTTTTTTTTTTTTTAACAAATTACCAACATTTTTACTGTTTATTTTTTTCATTAGATAGCTTTCATCCAGAGATAACTAACTTCATTTCATTATGCTTTATAAGAAATTTCAAAATTAGATAAAAATACACCTTTATAATTTGTGAAGCATCTCATAGACAGCTAGTTTTTCTAGAATCGATCTTCTTGTATTTATGTAGCACTTTGTATAATATAGCCACTTATAGCTTGATTCCCTTAGATATTGTTGTGATAATGAAAACCTGTCACTAGATTTAGGCATGAAGTCTATAATATGTTCTATGAAGCCTGCAATCTTTGGATTCCTATTTTTTTAGTTATTATTATTATTTTTGCATTTAAAAATTCTTCAGTGGTTGTTTTGAAACAAATTAGATTTTTTAATGTGGATGTTTCATTAAAAAGAAATACTACTATTAAGAGTAATGAAAATTTACCAGTAGCTATCAGCTGGAGAACATATTCAAATACGCTCTTGTAATGGTTGTTGTAAAAAACATATAATTGTTGCCACATATAATATCTGTCTGGTGGAAGAAGAGGCAGGCAACTCAGGAAGAGTAGAAGGAATTTGCCAGCATATGCAGAGAAAAATCAAGAAGACCAAAGCCCAGCATGAATTCAACCTGGTCACTATGATTAAAGATAAAAAAATAAATATATGTTTTTATAAATATATTAACGGCAAAAGGAGGGCCAAGGAGAATCTCCATTCTTTGCTGGACACAAGGGGGAACATGACTACTGAGGATAAGAAAAAGGCTGAGGTTCTTAAAGCCTTCTTTAGATCTGTCTTTACTAGCCAGACCACTTATCCTCACAGTACTCAGCCTCCCAACCTGGAAGTCTGGGATGGGAATCAGAAGAAACCCCCCATAGTTCAGGTGGAAACAGTTAGAGACCTGCTACTCCACCTGGTCTGTCACAAATCCATGGGGCCAGATGGGATCCACCTGAGGGTGCTGAGAGAGTTGGCAGATGTGATTGCTGGGCCGCTTTCCATCATCAGTGGTCATGGTCATCCAGAGAGGTTCTGGGTGACTGGAGACTTGCTAATGTGATGCCCATCTTTAAGAAGGGTTGTAAGGAGGACCCAGGGAACTACAGGCCTGTCAGCCTGACCTCAGTGCCAGGAAAGGGGGTAGAACAGATCATCTTGAATGCAATCACACAGCATGGGCAGGACAACCGGGGGATCAGGCCCAGTCAGCATGAGTTCATGAAAGGCAAATCAGGCCTCACCCACTGTCTCTCCTTCTATGACTGGGTGACCCGCCTGGTGAATGAGGGAAAGCCTGTTGATGTAGTCTACCTAGACTTCAGCAAGGCCTTTGACACAGTCTCCGACAATATTCTCCTGGAGAAACTGGCATCCCATGGCTTGGACAGGTACAGTCTTTGCTGGGTTAAAAACTGCCTGGACGGCCGGGCCCAGAGAGCGGTGGTGAACAGAGTGAAATCCAGCTGGTGACCAGTCACCAGTGGGGTCCCCAGGGGTTGGTGTTGGGGCCTCTCCTCTTTAATGTATTTATTGATGATTTGGATGAGGGAATTAAGTGCACCCTCAGTAAGCTTGCAGATGACAACAAGGTTGGGGGAAGTGTCCATCTGCTGGAGGGTAGGAAGGCCCTGCAGAAGGACCTGTACAGGATGGGTCTATGGGCAGAGGTCAGTGGGATGAGGTCCAACTTAGGTAATTTATTATTGCTCTCTACAACTACCTGAAAGGAAGTTGTGGAGAGCTGGGGGTCAGCCTTTTCTCGCAAATAACTGGTGATAGGACTAGATGGGATGGCCTCAAGTTGCGCCAGTAGAGTTTTAGATTGGAAATGAGGAGACATTTCATCTCAGAAAGCGTAGTCAGGCATTGGGAGGGGCTGCCCAGGGAAGTGGTGGAGTCACCGTCTTTAGTGGTGTTTAAGGACCTGGTACCTAGGGACATGGTTTAGTGTGTGGCACTGGTAGTAGGGTGATGGTTTGACCAGATGATCTTGGAGGTCTTTTCCAACCCTAATGATTCTATGATTCTATAAAAGCAGCAACCAAGCAGAATATTAGCAAAAGAGAAATCAATTCAATTTCATAAATGGTGCACGCTGGCTTACTTGACAGCAAATTTATTTGCACAGGCATAAAGAAGGGTAAATTTCACAAAGTAACCTGTCAAACTCAGTTTCATTTACAAATTCATGTTGGATTCAGGCAGCCTGTGTTTAAAGTCAAGTGTCTGGGTTAAACTGCACAGTGGACCGTAAATAGTCTGGGTTGCTTCACTCACGTACAGCATACAAATAAGTATAAGGATTCTCCCATAATAAGTATTCTCCCATAGTGACATGTGTAAAGGAAGCAAGAGATGAAAAGGTATGCACTCCCTGGGCCTGACTCCGGTAGCTGGTACTGAATTCGACTTATACTAAACCCCCAGTAGCTGGCACCACAGCTTAATCCTTCCAAGTCATGTACAAGACCACTGGTCCCCCCTCAGTAGCTGGTTTGGGAACACAGCTCCAGTGGCTGGGAGTAAAAGACTCCTACTCACTCTAGTAGCTGGTATTGAGACCTCCGACTCATTCCAGTAGCTGGCACCACAGGCCAGGGCTGCCCACCCTGCCAGTCCGACTTCAGTAGCTGGCATCCATTTCACTCAGGCCAGCTCCCCAGGAGTTAGCACTCCAGGCATAAAGACTGGACCTTCAGTAGATCAAGAGAGCTATGGACTCTCCAATGACTGATGCTAAGGCCCCCACTCACTCCAGCAGCTGGCACCACAGACCATGGGTACCCACAGCCCTGGCCTGACTCCAGTAGCTAGCATCAGTTTCACTCACACATAATTCTTGCCAGTATCTGGCAGTTAGTCCTCACAGCACACACACATGGGATAGAGAGTGTGAGTATGCAGAGAAAGAGTCAAGTAAATTAACAAGGACATATAAGACAACGTGACAGGCCAAGGTCAGGTCCAGACCTTAGCCAGATAAGTGTACTGTCCTGTCCCATTTTACACACAACCATCCCTTTTCTATCCTTTTCTACCTATCTTCCCTCTCTTTTTCCTCCTCCTCTCCCTTCCCCCTGCACACCACCAATGAATTTGCAGAACTCTACAGGTTTGGGACCCAACCAGTCTGTGTCCCCTGGTTCACAATATTCTCAGCTGCAAGGTTCATCCTTTCTGGAAGTACATCTGTGGCTTGTTAGCCTACCAATTAGTGCAACTTGGAGGTTTGTTTCTTGTGATTGTCTTCCAGCCTAGAAGTCCTCAGTCAGATAACCCTGGTGCAATCAACATTCCCACATTCTCACACAATCTTGTAAATTAGTGTGACCAACCAGACTTGGTTCCCACCACTTTCTTCCTTTCTTTTTATCCCTTATTGACTTGGAAAAGGCCCTTGACCATGTACACTTAAAGGAGCAGACACTCTTGTACGTATACTTACAATGATATCTTTTAAAAAGAGGCAAACCAAAAGGCAGTAGAGAAACAAAGTTATCATTTCATATAAGTTTTTATCCATTCTCCTCATCCTGAAATCAATTCTAATGTTGCTCTGGGTAAAGAGAGTCCTTTTTGTGAGCAGATGAGCCTAAACATCATTATAGTCCCTCTAGGCTGAAAATTTAGGATTGCAAGAACAAAGTTGGTCTGGAGACGAATCAAAGCTTAAATAGTGAATTACAAATATTATACTAGTGACTGAATATTCTGCTAAAGTTCATAAAAATCTCAAAGCTTGAATATATTTGCAGTAACTAGTGGAGCAATTTGGAGAAACAAAATGTATGCAAATTTCCGTCTGTTCAGAGAGACGGAATAAAGGGCTACATTCAGCAAATACATGTCATGATGAATACTTCAATCAGCTAAGAATAACAGCACAACTCCAAATGTCTCATGATGTTTCCTACAGTCTTCTCTTTAAACAAGGTATGGGTTTTAGCATGATCATGAGATTTTTAAAACCAGGCTGGATTTATTTGTATATATGTGCCTGAATGTAGTTCAGTAACTATTGCATAACTGTATGAACAAAGACAGTCCAAATCATGCAAGGAGCATTCTAAAACTAGGAAGTTTTGGAAAGATATGAAAGTATTGCAGGAAAATTATAAAAATGATGGCAAATAAAATTTATCTTAATTCTATTTAACACCAGTGTTTCTATAATGAAGTTGAGTACAGAATGTTTGAGGGAAGATTAAATAAAAAGTAAGGATATTTAAACTGGTGCTCCAAAAATACAACATTGTCTTGGAACACTGAATGCAACATTTGAATTTATACAACGTAAAAAAAATCTAAGGTATTGTGAGCACAAATAAATAGACTTACACAACATAGTCCATTTAAAAGCTTTTTGAACTGACCCAAAAATGTAGAATTTTTATAGAGCTAAACCTTATCTCTCTTATCTCTTGGGCAAAAAAATAAATAGTGTAATAACAATTAACATTATTTTAAAGTAGTTTTGGTGAGTAAGTAGAGTTCTGTTTTCACTGCCTTATATAACTTCCTGTTCTCTGTCAGTTTGTGTGAAGCTATTATTACTCCATTACATTACTGGCTTGACACATGCATTAAATCCACTGCGAAGAGACACAAAACAGAAAGGAAGACACACGTAAGTAGCAAGATACACTTTTAATCATATTTCATGGAAAGAAACATTATACCTCTGTGTGATGACACTAAGCTGCTTTGTGACATTTCAAAACAATGGATCTTACGTAGTTTTGAGTTACTTTAAGTAAGTGTTGAGAATCTCCTTGTGTTAAGAATCATATTCTATTATAACCATGTGAAACAGAGCAGATATTTATAAATACAGGTTGCTTGAATGTTGCTTCAAAAATTTTGGCAAATTTGAGCCCAACACCTTGTCTCTAGGCTTATATGAATATTTAAGATTTATTTATTTATTTATTTCAAAAGATATTAGAAGGATTGAAGAATCTAAGTCTTCTTTTTCAAAATTATTTTTTGTTTTGTTTTCTGTGGGGAACACTTTAATTTCCCCTGGTAAAATTAGACATTTGATGTGATTTAATCCTTTGGGACTACAGGACTTGCTAGTGCTCTAGACTAGTCTTCACGGTCTCTATAACAAACAGTTACAGAAAAGCACCTGCAGAGAGAGATTTGTGCTCCGTGTCTCACATCCTGAGGCAGATGGAGTGAATCATCACTGCAGGTACCAGTTTATCTTCAGACCAAGGAGGAACCTGGAGGTCTAACTGTGGCCTGATGTCTAATCGTTAGATGATCAGAGGTATGTGAAATTAGAACCACCCTCATGGTGGATGTCTTTGATGATGTCACTGCTAAATTGTTTTTCTCTGGATTAATGTGCTCTAGTACTTTTTTATTTTTATTTTTTTCCTCTGTATGTGAATTGAAAATTCCAATGCAGCTGTCCTGGGGACAAAGGACAACCATGGTGTTCTGAAAAGCTATTTTTTCCTACACCTATGCTCTTTCCTGTTTAAATTCTATGTGGGTCTGGATTGTTGCCATTATTAAAAATGATGATGCAGCAAAATAAGAGAGTATTTAGGGAATACTCTTTTGTTGTTGTTGTAGAAGTGATCTTTCCCTTCTAAGACTGGAATAGGCAATACTTTTCTGTATAGATACTGTAGAACCAACTCTTGATTGCATTGTTTTAAGTAATAGATATTCAAATCGGAAATTTTATTTGCTAGCAAAAAATTATGTAAGTGGATATCACAGACCTTATGACCATTACAGAAATTACATTTGACAACACCATGAAATATGACCTCTTCTGGCAGAGGTTTCATAGGACTTCATCATACAATTTTCTTTCTTTCTGTACTTTGTTATTAACTTTATATTACATTTCTATCTGAATGCAAATATTCATTTAGATATGAATGTAAATATAAGTACATACTGTTTCTTATTTTAACGATCTATTATTGTTTGCTTGACTTACTACATTTATATTACTTATCATAAAATAAAATTCAAAATAATATATTTGCAAGATGTTAATAATGCATATCTCCTAATTGAAAGAGATAATCATTTATCTCCACAGTGGGTACCATAAGTTTAAGCAGTTGTATATCAAGTTAATTCAATGTCAGCAATGTGTTTTCACATATTCAGATTTTCTATCATCTCTGTTTCACTTTAAATTTTAAGTGCTTTAAAAATGGATTGCAAACAATCATAAGCCTAGAAGTTATAATATACTTTAAAATGAGATTGTACAAAAAGAAAAAAGAAAAACCCTCTACCAGTAAATTTAACTAGATATTCATCATGCTCTAAATTACTGTGCATTTTTAATTTTGCTCATATTTTATAGTTCTAATTTAAAGCAAAATAAGGTGAAAACTGAAATACTTCCAGAAATAATATAACATATATATATATACACACATATATATATATATATATATACATGTAACATATGTGGTAGCTTGAATGAACTGTATAGTTAAATTGCTAAAGACTGAACAATTCATTGGAGGTAAGAACATATTAAAATGGTTACCAGACTTTACACGTTTCAACAGGCTGGGTGCCACCAGGGACCTTGGACCACAGAAAATCATGGTAAAGAGATTAAAAAAGAAAATTTGATTTCAAAGTAATGGTTACTTATGTTTGGTAAACCTGTATGTAAGGACAATGGTGGGCCCACAGAAGTTAAATAGTATTTAAGGCAGGTAGCCACAACTGATTCAGGGGTCACACCTGCACAAGAAATAAATATGACCATGTATTATACTTGTTCCCATAACTAAGATCTGCAGCATGTTTTCATAATGTATTTACTTATGTTCAGAATAGGTTTATTAAAACAAACAAACAAACAAACAAATCTCTTGGCTTTTTTGAAGTTATTTATTTATTCTCCTACAATGCTAGGAGAAACTTTTTACAAGTTTTCTAAGAAAGGGAGATAGCCCTCAGGCCGTTTTATTTACTAGAACTTCAAATTTTGTCTAAAAACAAATTAACAACAAAAGTAAAGAAGCTCCAAATATTTGAAAAAGATTTTTGGTGATATTTAGAAATTGTTCTAATCTACTTATCCAGAATGGATATTTAGGATATATTCACCACGCTAGAACAAGGCACTTAGCTTAGATGTTGCCAGCTCAAGCCTCACTTGACTGGTGCTTCCTTCCAGCCAGAGGCAGATAACACCTCACCTGAGACCTTCCTCTGGAATTAAATAGGCCTCTGGAGATAACAAAGAGGCACCTGCTCATATCTCCTCTCAGCTTGCTGTTTGTCAGTTTCTAATAAATAGCTCTACAGCATGGAAAGGTGCACTTTTCTTGCTCTTTCAAAGATTTGAGAGGATTTCTGCTGAAACAAAACCCCTAATTTAATCGAGTGTTAAGTATCATGAATCTGTCACAGTCCTTCCAATTCACCCTAAAAACATGCCACCAGAATCAAAAGAATTAGATTCCCTTCCTTCCTTCCTGAGTTCTTTGCATCTCTCTGCCTGTAAATTGTGACACTAGCAATCAGAAATAGTAGGGATAATTGGTTATGGCTTGTTTAGATTTCACATTCAGTTTACCATGTTTTAGTCAATTCCAAGGAACAAGTTTTTTTGACCTTTTTTTTTTTTTTGGTTGATTTGGTTCGTTGGTTGATTACCACTTCATTAGTTCAAAATTGACAATGGCATAGTTATCTTTTTATAATTATCTTTCTTTTCTATGTCATTTATCTAATAATGACATAAATTAAAATTTAAATTTAAAAATTGAATTTCAAATAGTTTTCATATTAACTATGTTATATTATCATTTTATGATGGGCTTAGAGGATAGTTATAAAAATATCACTCCATCTGCAAAATGCATACATATGTATTTGTCTTGCACATATTCTTAAAAGCAAATTAAATATGCACACTAATAAATAGGTATATTCTAAGTACACAAATGTGTACTTATTCATGTACACTGAAAAAATGAAATAGTAAACCTTCAGAATTCTGAGAGATAAAGCATACTTCTATAGTCACTTTTCCTGGTCAAATGTGTAAATATTTGTGTCCTCACAAAATTAAATGGTCATCATCAGTTAGAATAATCAAAATCTTGAAAAGAGATAATATGCCCCAAAAGCTAAATTCTGAACAAGATATGTGTGGCAATAATACTATGATTAGTATTGGAAATTGTACAGGAATAAGAGTTTAATTAAAATAATTTTATGATTATGTTATAATTTTGAAGTAGTATCTAGAGGGCTACTGTATGACATTATTTTTCACTTGCTGAAACAGCAGTTGGTAGTTCCTTTTCTGTATTAGATCCTCCAGTATGATGAAGATGCTTTGCACAGAGACTGGATTATAGAGTCTCCAAAGGTCTGTTTCACCATTTATTTTATTTATTTATTTATTTTTGCCAGTGTGGAGTTAATATCTACAAAAATCCTTGGAGGGCCCATAATTATGCCAATTCCCACTTGACATTTTAGACCCTTTTGCCACTATCTTAAGCCATCCTGTGTTTCAGCATCACACAGAATCATCAAAATACTGTTAGACAGCTATCAAGTAACACCATAAGGTCTAGAGATGTGTAATATCCAGCTATAAATGACTATTACAGCACTTCAAGTCTGTGCTTTTGACCACAGATAGAAAAGCAGGTCTATTGAATCTGAGTAATAAAACTTCAAAATAAGACTTCAAAATTTTCTTTCTCTTTAGCTTTCTTGCTGTTCATGATTCAAGGTAACATTTTACTGCTTATTAACACATAAAAATTCCATTATATCAATTCATTTTTTTACACATTCAGTGGAATGGTTCACTTCAGCTTTCAACAAAAACAGCCCAAAAGATATAATTTTAATTCCGTACAGAGAAACAGCATTTTTATATTTTGTTCTATTTACCACTGCACATAGTATATAAACTATAATAAATATGAACAAATACATATAAGCATAAATTCTGATCTTTATGCATGCACTTTATATGTAGCAAGGTTGAGACAGATATGTCAAAAGTATTAAGAATGATGTGTTCAGATTTTTCCATCTGTATATTTATATATAGATGAATAATTTCACTCGAGTCATTTTTGTGGATATATAAATCCCAAATATTCAAAATCATTGTAGGTGTCAAGTTTCAGCAGCAAAACCTAAAGAGAATAGAATTATTATTATATTCCAACTCCTACAAAATGAATTTTATAAAAAAAAAAAAAAATCAGTATTTAAATTGAAACTTGTTCTCTTTTTGCATAGTTGGTTCTGGTAAATAAAATACTTTGATATTCCTTCCATGTTTTCACTAAATAATTAGAAAAAAACAACATTCCACCGCTAAGATAAATGAAAAATATTGTAAACGTCAGTTTCCACCCCTCTCTTGCAAAAATAATACTAACAATTTTGTTCAAAACATGCCAGCTCCAGTACTTTTTTTTGCCCTGTACATGATAGATGCATGCTGAAAGTTACTCAGCTCACAGGTGAGTCAATGAAAGTCTTCCTACTGACTTCAATGAGAGCTGGATCAGACCCAATGTGAAGAGCTATTGGTGCAGTTTCAGGACTCCAACAGCTTGGGAGAATAAAAACAGTGCACAGAATATGATTCTTAGCACAGTGCAGATGAGGTAAAATCAGCCATATACTCTATGTTTTCTCCCTTATGACCTACCAGTGGTGCTTTGTTCTGTGTTAGCTTCCCAAAATGTCAAATTAGGTACAGCTAGGGTTTAACTTTTACTTTTTTTTTTTTTTTTGACTTTTCCTGTCCGTAAGTGAAGTGAAGGTGAAGTTTCTGGGACTTTTGGGATAATGCACTTGAAACAACTTCTTTTTTTCTGCCCTTCTCTAACGTAAATAACAAGTACCAGGTGCACTCTGTAATGAACATAAAGAAATGCTGGAGAGAAGAACCAGAAAACTTGTCTTTTATGTGTGTTAGTTCAGCCTATTCTTCCTGCTTTGTCACTATCTTTAATTTCCCCTCTAGCTCTATAAAAACTTCTAGCTGTCTCTTAAATTCATTTATACTATGTGCTTCAGTGAGCTTACCTGACAACTTATTCCTCACATTTATTACTTTTATAATGAAATACTTGTGCTTCAATACTGCTGCTGTTTCCACTTAAAGGGTATTGTCTGCTTATCGGGTTTTGTTTTGTTTTGGTTTGGTTTATATAGACTAATTTTTAAAAATAGACTTTTTTTTTCCTTACTGACATATTACTCTTTAAATTTTATGCAGAGATATTGATATCTATAATTGGATCTCTCCTCCACCAGTCAGGTATAGCGTTATAGGTTATAGGTTAGAACTATTAAGGTACCTCTCCAGCTACCTCTCCTCAGTCACTACAGTAGGTGCTGTTATTGGGGGAACATTCACTGAGGGACATTGTTTAGTGGTGGACATGCTAGTGTCAGGTTGATGTTTGGACTTGATGGTCTTAAGGGTCTTTTCCAACATAAAAGATTATATGACTCTATGATTCTAAAATGGGCAAATACTGTGGCAAAATGCTGTAACAAGAGATTACTCTGAAATAAACAAACAACTTTGCAAGGTAATAAAAAGGTCTCCTGTCCTAAAATTGAGAATGTCTTATCTTGTTAAACAGCAAAATATTCCAATAGATTTTATGGAGCAGTATTATGAAATCCCCCCCCCCCCCCCCCCCTTTTTTTTTCAACATCTATACAGGCTTTATTTAATAATCAAAAAGACAATTTTTGGGGGGTAGATAGTTTCTGGTTTATTAAGATACTTTACATATATGCATAGCTACAATCAAGCAGTTAACGTATTAAAATACAGGTAAAGGAAAGAGAACTTATCTATTGTACAATTATTGATAGTATGTCTATATCACACTTTATAATCTGTGTAGTTTATAGAATGAGAGGGAATGTATTCCAAAAGTACTCTATATTTACATTTCCTACATTTCTCTGAAGGAGCTACCTTTCTTCATTGACTTCACCCCTCTTCTCAGTCTGAAGTAACTGGGATGAACACAATGAATATAGTCACTACAGCTCCTGCAAAACATTCTCTCCTTTTGGTGTAAAGAGCTAACAGGTTTCTACAGGAATTAACTCTGAAGTTTATTCTACAGTATTTCAATTCAAGACATAAAAATTTTAACATACAATATTATTTATCATTTTTGCAAGATTATCATTGATTCTAGGAATAACCATTTTTTAGAATAGAAGTGCAACAGTTTAGTATTTCAGTTCCAGATATAGTGCTGCAAAATTCTAGAGTTCATATTTTCTCAGTACATTTCTATGATTTCAACCTCTTTGAAAGATATTATGAGAAAACATTTTATGTTTATGCTTAGACAACTGTAAGAAAGAGGACAGTTTTCTGTTAAAACAGTACCTTCTGGGGAAAATATGAAGTATATTTCTCCAATTATTGAACTGGACATATCCATTCGGACCAGTTAGCAAGCTACTGGGCTAGTCTCCAAATTTGTTTGACTTTAGGTAGACTGCACAATGAGACGTGTTTCCATCTACTGGTGAGTATTAAGGTTGTTATCATCTTAAAATGGATGTGTACTCGGGCACCATCTCTACAGGATTGGTTTAATCAACTTTAGATGTTGTTGCCATGGAAAACTCATATTACTCAAAGAACTCTTTCACATATTCTTATGCTGTGTGTCATTCCATCTTTGAACATATGGAGGAACACAACACTCTCTTTGTTAAATATGAAATCTATCAGAATTTGAATATTTAGTATACGCCTTCAATGTATAGTTGTCACACAATGATAGGCTAATTTTATTTTTGAAGAAACTGTTTCAGTAAAAGAACAAATATTACTACTGAAACTTAAGTTTCAGTATATATCATATAACATATCATATATGTTATTGCCTGGTAAAACACATAATCCTAGATCTGTTTATTATACGCTTCTGAGTTAGACATGTATATAACATTTTCAGATGTTCAGTTACTTCATGTAACTCAGAGGTTATATGGTTAGGGGAATTATAAAAAAGCCTTTTGATTTGGTGTTCCTGTTCCCCCTCTGCCCCCCCCCCCCCCCCCAAAAAAAAAAAATGGCTCAAGTACCCTTTCTTTTTTTTTTTTTCTTCCCCTGAAGCCAAAAAGAAACATTAATGGTTTATCTAAATATGTGGTGGTGACTTTTTTTTCTATTTTCATGTTTTTATGAGGCAACGTAGTACAAAAAGAACTATGTAAAGACTATTAAAATATTTTTTTAAAGTAACTGTTGATATAAAAGAACATTTTGCCCCAGAATCAACATCACTATATCCAGTAAAAATAATCTTTCCAGAGTTTTCGTTAATGTTTGATAGACCTATAAAAGAGAAATATGACATCATTCTATTTCAGTCTTACCAATCTACCAAGAGAACTTAGCTCTGATGAGCAACATACTTTTGATAATAAATACCATCTGATTCTTCTTTCAAATCTTTATTCTCAATTGTTTTACCAGCATCAGTAGTGACATTAATGATTTGTTGTGCTGTAAGGACCCAACTCAGCAAAGTACTTGAGAAGCACTCACTCTTAAACATGGAAGTAAATTAACCAAATCACTTATGGCTTTACAGCTTAAATATGGTAAAGTGATTTCAAGAATTGCCATTCAAAAGAAAGGGTTAGGATCAAAGGTCTCTTCACACCCTTCACAATCACCATCTGCACAGGTGATGAGTGTTTGTAGCTGATTGGAAAAATTTTCATTTTTTTTCTTTCTTTCTATCTATCCACATAAGATTGTGAGCATGAAGTCTCAAAAAATAAAATAAAAATCACCTTGCATAGTTTTAGATTTGTAGCAGCCAAAACTTAAAAGATTATTACATCAGAAACAGCAATTCAGATGAAAATTCGGAAGGCATTGAAATTCACAAGGAATTGAATATACGAATAAATATATATATTCTTTTCTATGTAACTCTAATAGTAATAGAAACAGAGAAGAAAACCAATAAGCTGAGACAGAAAAAAAAAAAAAAAGTTAAAAATTGATTTTTTGTTATCTTTTCAGGTTGATTCCTTATCAACATTTCTGCAGTAATGTTTTTGATATAAATAAATGAATATTCAAAAAGGCCTAAGAAGCTTTAACAAGATTATTTTTTACCCTGACAGTTTCTGACAATGCAGCCACACCTCGTTCTGGAAATTGCAGCTACCTCAGGTATTCAGCACAGAATTATTTTGAGAACTATATTTTGAGGTAAATGAGGAAACACACCTGTGGAGCTTTAGTTTGATACTTACAGCCACAATCAAACTGTTCATATTTGGAGAATAATGTAAGAAAAATACCTTCCAGTCACAATGCAAGTATTAACAGAAAAGATAAAACCAAAATTATTTGTACCAGTGCTATGGCTTCTAACGTATCTCAAATTTAAGATTTGAACTTCTTATAGCAAAATAAATCACTATTGTTCTATCCATCACTTAAAAGAAGGATGACAGATACTTTGTACATTGATTGCACTTCCCAGTCCACTCATCAACCTACACATTGCAACAACATGAGGAAGGATGCACTTGAAATTATGATGATGTGAGCTTCTGGTATTGCTCATCTTTGCACTAGTCTTTGTTAGTCAACTATATTGCAGTAAATCTCAGGAGCAAGGGAACAACTATCAAGCACTATTTTTAACTCAGTTGGTCACAATATCTTTAAAAAAAAAAAAAAGTCAACTTGCTATGGTATTGTTAAATGGAAGGTTTTGGAACCTTCCATCTGAAACCTGTAGTAATTCCAAAATGATAGATCACTGCTGTATCATTTATCAGTCAATAATGAGCTGGAAACACTTCAAATTAAGTGTTTGTATCAGATTCATTTATTAATCTGTGAGTCAATAGAAAATACACAGTTCAGTTCATGAAGATAAACCATTTAAACAGAAAGATAAACTGCCAATAAAAGGGTAGAAATTGAATCAAAGATTGTTTTAACTGGCTAGAGAATTTCAGAGGACATCTCCTTATCTGACTAGTGTGACATTTGCCACTTAAAAGAAGTGAGGAAATGCTTAATTTGGTTATAAAAGACTACAGATCTTCTAACCTGAATTCACTTGTGGGAAATACAGTTGTGGTGGGGTTTTGTTGTTGATTTTGTTTGTTTGTTTGTTTGTTTTAATCATTATTATTTGTTTTCACAGGGATGAAAAGCTGGAGATTTAGTCTGTCCAGATTCCCTAGAGAAATCCAAGGAGAGGAAGAATTGTAATCTTTCTATCAGAGCAGGTTATTTTAGTTAATTGAATTTGAATTTCAAGATATACAGAAAGCCAAAATTTCTGAAAAGACCATGTAAAGTAAACATCTACAGAAAGTAAACTGGTTAGGGAAAACTAACAAACAGACAAACAAAAAACCTTCTAGGTTGAATTTTGTTATAAATGTATTAAACGTTTTGTTTTATTTCTTATCTTGTATAAATAAAAAGTTTTATTTTCATTTTTCCTTTAAAGTTAAGTACAATTTCAAATTAACATTAAGGCATTTCCCTTCTATAGGTATACCAAATCAGTAGGAAAAAAAAAAAAAAAAAAAAGAACTGGGACTTTTCATTGTGGAAATGTATCTAAAGAGTATAATTGCACACTCCCACAGAAATTCTGCAAGCTATCCTGAAAGACAGTATAATGGAGACTGGGAAGTATTCTGAAGTTGCTGTGGATAAACAAAGAAGTTCTGCAGCACACAGCAAGACAGAAAGGAATGCTTCTGCAACTGAGATGTCATCAGAAGATTTGATAAAGGGCTAAGCTTAAATTAATTAAAAATATAATAAAATCAAGCTACACACATTGGAGAACCCAGCCTGGTGTGTATTTGCTCCATATTATGAACTATATATTTCAGTGTAAATTAACAAATTTCCATTGCTCAGTTAGCCATACAACTTATAAGAACTTTGCTTCATGATGAATGCCTTTCTTACCAAACTTGTTCTTGTAGGTTGAATAATATTTAAGTATCTACAGGAAATAATTTTTCAACAATTTATGCTTATGCATAACCTATGATACAACAAAGCAAAGGAATACATGAATATCTTGACAACTAGTGTATTCAACCCACCCTAGTTTCCAAATTGAACTCTCCATGCAGCTATTACACAATTCATTATTCACAAATTATAACAATGATCAAAAGAATGCAGTAATTTTGCTCTGAATTATGCACTGATTTCATTCAGATACTGCCTTATTTGCTTATTTTTTCTTTTCTGTGCTGATCATAAAAAAGTCCTAATATGATATTTCCATAGCTATCTTTGCAACAGATAATAACAGTGATTGTATATTTTCACTTCTACTCAGAAGCTTTTAGGAAAGTATTATATCTCATCAAATTATTTTTATCAGAATTTATTTTTTAATTATAGTATTTTATCAATTATTAATGTGCAGAGGTTTCCATAAGCAATCAGTTAATTTAATCACAGTTTTATTGATTGCATGATCTTTATTTCTTTTCATACAAGTACCAGTGTAGCTTTTCACACTTATTTTTCACAATTTTCTTTTTCTTTTTCTTTTTCTTTTTTTTTTTTTTCCAAATCCATTGTTCATGGATATGAATCAAAGAGGACTGTTCAGGCACAACTTGTTCTACGAGCTGTTTTATAGTATCCTCAAATTTGTAGAAAATGTACATCATGTATGAATCTGAAGGTATTTTGCTAAAGTCCTTAACTGTCAAAATATTTCTGTATTTATACTTTAGATTCAAACTGTAATCTGAAACCTTTGAAAGGATAAGTAATGAAGCAGATAAAAGAAACAAACGAACATGTATTTTCAAAATCAGAAAAGTTTTTGAGATTGTCCACATTCCAGATGATGTCTGCAGTCCAATCTCTGGTACCCAGACATTTCAGTATAAGAGCTTGGTATTTAGAGTACCAATCAACATGACTAAATTTATTCTTCTATGATGATATCTCTTGAATAAGTAAGAAAGCATAGGAATTCTCTAGAAGATGAAAATTCCTTTCAGGAATAAATGGTCATGCAATGCATCTTCAGGAAATACATAAGATCTAACATATTTTTGTCTTCTGTACCCAGTTTTCCCTCTCTTCCTTTCTCTCTGCCTCCCATTAGCTGCCCTCAGAATAATCTTTTCTCCTCAACAGCCACATGGGAAAAAGGAGAAGGCTAGAGTTTCTCCATTAAGCCCTCTCATTTAGATTAGGCAACATCCTCTCATGCTTATGATGCAAAGTCGTTCTCTGCAGACATATCCTAGTTATTTCTGGTACCGGGGAAAATGTTACCATGGCAGTACTGTACTTATGAGCTCAAGTTAGCTCCGATACATCTATATGGTGTTGAATTATGCTATATAAATATACCCTTAACTCTATATCCCAAATCACATCTACATGTGACAGGGTTTATCAGTTTTCTGATAGTTGAATTCTGTGCTCGCTTAAGAAGAGTTATGTAGCTCAGAGAGCATTGACAAGAAACAACATCTTAACAAACTACTTTTTCTTAGACCATGGGGAAACTCAGTGATTTGTCATCAGTTATGCCCTCCTTTCAAGGCCAACTGACTTATTCAAAGTTGTTTTTTTTTTTTTTTCTTCAGTGAAAAGCTTCTCAAATGCATCAGCTTTTGTAACAAGATGCACTTTAAACTGGCTTTCTGAACTTCTACCTCTAACTTACCTCCCTTTTGAAATTCAGAAACACAGCAATTATTTGACCAAAATTACTTAATCCACATTAAATATTTCAGGCCAGATAAGGCAATCATGGAATCATCAAGGTTGGAAAAGACCTTCAAGATCATCTGGTCCAACCATCACCCTACCATCACCAACCACATGAAGTTTAACAAGAGCAAGTGCCAGGTCCTGCACCTGGGACGGGGCAACCCTGGTTACAGACTGGGTGATGAGATGCTGGAGAGCAGCCCCACAGAGTGCGATCTGGGGGTTTTGATTGATAGCAAGTTGAATATGAGCCAGCAGTGTGCCCTGGCAGCCAGGAGGGCCAACTGTATCCTGGGATGTGTCAAGCATGGCATTGCTAGTCGGTCGAGGGAAGTGATTGTCCCACTCTACTCTGTGCTGGTGCAGCCTCACCTTGAATACTGTGTGCAGTTCTGGGCACCACAGTACAAAAAGGATGTGAAACTATTGGAGAATGTCCAGAGAAGGGCTACTAAGATGGTGAAGGGTCTAGACAGGAAGATGTATGAGGAGCGGCTGAGGTCTCTAGGCCTGTTCAGCCTGGAAAAGAGGAGGCTGAGGGGGGACCTCATCACGGTCTACAACTTCCTTATGAGGGGGAGCGGAGGGGCAGGCGCCAGTCTATTCTCTTTAGTCACCAGTGATAGGACCAGAGAGAATGGTGTCAAGCTGCAACAGGGAAGGTTTAGGCTGGATATCAGGAAGAGGTTCTTCACTGAGAGGGTTGTCGCACACTGGAATAGGCTCCCCAGGGACATAGTCACGGCACCAAGCCTGTCAGAGTTTAAGAAGCATTTGGACTGTGATCTTAGTCATATGGTCTGAATTTTTGGGTAGACCTGTGTGGTGCCAGGAGTTGGACTCGATGATCCTTGTGGGTCACTTCCAACTCAGGATATTCTATGATTCTATGATTCTACTACTAATGTCACCCGCTAAACCATGCCCTTTAGTACCAAGTCCAACCTTTCCTTAAACACCCACAGGGATGGTGACTCCACCACTTCCCTGTAAATAACATAAGGGAAAACCTATATTGTTGCACTTTCCACAAAAACACTATCAAGGTAGTTTGAAAAAAGAAAAAATGGGGGGTGGGGTGGGGACGGATGGACACAAACAAATGCTTACCTTTGAGGTTAAAAATAGACTGTCTTCCACCTTCTTTTCATGAGTTTCTGCTTTCAGGCTTCACAATTTCAGTAGGAATGGTATAAAATATATTCATGAAAGCATTTCTTTTTGATTTGGGTGTGGAAGAAAAGTTCCCATACCACTTCAGACTGAGGATGGTTGAGAGTCTAACATGTTAACTTCTAGGATAAACTTTGGGCTATTTACCAGTGAGAAACCAATCCTGGAGACACAGATGAGTCTCATCACTTCAGCTTTTTAAAAACAAAGGATATTAAATTAATGATAGTGTTTTACATTTTGAATCACAGATAACTACTAGTTGCTGCTCTGTGGAAGTGTGTTGTGATATCATAGAGCACAGATTCATTCATTTTTATCTAGCCATAACATGAACGAGGTTTTGGGGCTAATTTATTATAAACATAGCTTGGGAAAAAAAAAAAACAAAACACACAAAGAGCAATTTTAAATCCTAATAAAATTATGAATATGATTAGGGAACACAGCTGCCTATCATGTAGACCTCTATATTAGAAAAGTCAGGCCATGAGTACTAGGTCATTTGCACATTTCAGCACATGAAAATGCAAAATGGAGTAAGTAAAAGAGCAGAAAACACACTAAACCATCCATTACCCTTTTCTAGTCTTCCCTTTTCTAGTCTTCCCTCCTTCTAGAAGTATATAATTGCATGCTATTTCCCATTAAAAATGCTGGAAAGAATTTCTAGTTCACAAACTGGATTACGGAGATATTAGTATAAATATTTACAATTGATTCTCAAATATAATCCTATTCCTACTTTACACATATCTTTTAATAAATATTTTCTTACTTTCACTGCAGGGAGCCTCTTTTTACTAACTGGGAAAGAAAAAAGCTCTTAGATGCATTTTTACTTTATCAGTGTTTATCTTCTTTTCAAAGTCTTCAGGTCAATACATCTTCAAGTCATGTCTGACTATGAAACACTTTAATTTATTTTTATAGTCAACAATATCTACCAGACCTTACTTAAAAACAGAGAATTGGGGAGGAGAGGAACAGATGTGATTTCCTGACCCAAGGTTTTTCTGATTCAGATTATTAGTTTTAGGGAAAAGAAAGGTAAGTTGTACTTGTTGTCTGTGTAATGCTGGGGCAGCCCTGGCCTCTCCTCACAGAGGCTGCCCCATGCCAGCCCCACCTGGTTCCATCTGGCTCCAGCAGCCCCGTTGCAGGGCAGGCCTGGCCCAGCAGCCAGGATGGTGGCACCTCAGGGAAAGAGGATTTAGGAAAGGTTAAAAATGGTGTATTGCAGTTGTGAGAGAGAGGAGACAGTCTGTCTTGACCCACTTTATCATCTTTTTTTCTCCCCCTGTTCTGTTGAGCAGGATGACGGAACAGCATGATGATGGTCTGGCAGCCAGCTAAGGTCAATCCACCACAGAGGGAAATGGCTTAGCCGTACAATCATCATATATGATTTTACAAAAATGTTCTCGTTTTTCTCTCTGAAGAAAGTCAAGTTATTCTCAGCAATAAAAGCTGAGGTAAAGAAGAGTAAAAAAGCTGGGGTAAAGAAGGAAAAGGAGGTGGACACTTGGAATGATGGCAATTGTCTTCCCAATGAACCATTATGCATGATGAGCACTGTTTTCCTGGAAGTTGCCGAACATTTGCCTGTCAATGTAGCAAATTAATTTCTTGTTTTGTTTTGCTTGCATACACTGATTTACTTTACTTAGTAAACTGTCTTTATCTGAACCTAGGAGTGTTCTCACTTTTATCTTTCTGATTCTCACCCTCATCCCACTGTGTGGGGAGTGAGCAAGCAGCTGTATGGTGCTTAGCTGCCCACCAGGGTTAAACAACAAAATTCCTGCATACTTATAAAGATTTCCACTGAAAATAGCTGATGACTTTTGGTAAGACGTTCAGTTTTCTAGGAATAAATAAATAAATAATAATTTAGAAAAAAAAAAAAAAGTATTTGTCTCACTCAGATAAAATATAATCTCTATTTCTAAGATACTGTCTTGGTCAGTAGGTATCCCTCTTTTACTTAACATTAGATGTACATTTCATCAGGGACTTCAGCAATAGATCCTTCCATAATGCACATGCTGGTAAGAGCTTTTGCTTTTCCCTTTTAGTCTTGTTTTTTGGAGCAGTTTCATTTTGCATTGTATTATTAAATTTTAATTGGACAAGGCCATATCAGATGGACTGACTCTGTAGTTTAGTCAGCCTGTAGTACTTGCTAGAGATATTGAAAATGAGGGTTCAAGCTCTTCTCTATAAGTTATAACTTCAGATACAAAGGGGACTGAAAGAAATTCCTACTACAGCAAGAGAGAAGTAATGATTTCTTGGGATGCTTTGACTGGCATGCTACGTGTCTGAAACAAGCGGTGAGGAGATTTGAATGTGATGCTTTAATGTTAAGCAAGTACTTAAAGAACCGTGGTGTTGCTGAACAAACAGGTAGCTGTGACTGCAGGGCTCCATCTTTGTCCTGTGTTTTATGCACGAACCTTATAAGTTTCTGGTGAATGAAAATGGAAAGAATTTGGGGGGGGGGGGAGGGGGGGGGGGAGAGAAAAGAAGAAGAAGAAAATAAAATAAATGTCATAAAACACCAGTGGGAAATATATGCAGAAAGGCAAAGAAGAAAGAACTTGAATTCATAAGGTAGTTAGCTACCTAGAAATGCAGACTGTCTCCCAGTGGCATCTTCATTATGCCTAATGCCTTACTGGTCTAGAAATCAAAGTAAGGAGATCCTGAAAATCATACCAGGTACTTATCTGCTTATTTAGGCAACTAAGTATCTCTTACAAGTCTGGGCCAGAGGCTGTAACTGTAAAAACAGCATGAGCTCTAGTTCGATGTAATTAGTAAGTAGACTTTGCACAGTAGTAAATTAAGTCAGACATAAGTGTCTGTAGACTTTTTATGTATTAATGGGAATGAAAATTATGGAAGGTACAATGCATATGAGTACTGTATTTCCTAGTCATCCTTCTTGATGGTAAATGTAGTCAGTAGCATTGGCATGTCAAGGTATGTATACACTTCCTGTATACACAGTCACATCTATAAGCACATACTTACGGTTTCTATTAACGTTTGAGAACAAAAGAGACATGGAAGGAAATGTTAAAAGATACTATCTGTTCATCCATTAACACAAAATATTTTGACTTCCTGTTAAAAAATAGTTTTCAATGTAAACTGAAATGTGTTTCAGTTTTGAATTTGGTAATGTTGTTTTAACCACTTAATAATTTAGAACAATATCAGGCTCATTCATAAGAGAATGAATAACAGAAGAGAAATAAATAAGTTTTGGAATCAGGCATATATTCTATGAAAAATACAAGTTCTATTCATAGTTTAAAAGTTTTTTGTAAAGTCACCATCCATAGATTTTTTTTTTAATCTTAAGAAAGGAAGGATAAAAAATGGGAGCATCAGAATGACAGAAAGAAAGAGAACTACCAAAGATTCTAGGAAGTATTATGAGGATCTTACAGTGTTAAAGACCTGTAACACCTTTTTTGTTTGTTTGCTTTTTGGTTACTTCAAGTGTCAGAGATATCAGAGTTTGGTAGTTTATGACTCGAAAATTTCTGAATAAATCAATAGTCACTATCAATGAAAACTTTCTGCAAACTGACTTGTTAAAGATAATTTCATGATTTAAAAAAAAAAGAATAATAATTTGAATACAGTTTTGCTATAGACTCATATGCTTATTTCTTTCTCTCTATTGTGTAACGTATCAACAGCGTGTCTCCATGTTTAGCCAAGTATTATTAGAAAGTATTTAATGGAATTTGTATTTAGAATCTTAAATGAGGTACAGTTTTGTATCCAATATCTGTGGTCAGTAGTTGTAAATATATATATATATGTTATTTCTTGTAAAGGCAGCAAAGTAATTTATTTGATCATAAAAAGCAGTCACTATGGGGAAGAAAGCATTCAAATGAGTCTCAGCAATTTGGACAAGTCGGCTGAAAGAAACACCATGAAATTCAAGAAAAGTAAATGAGAAATCTTACACCTGGAATAGAATAAGGTCACACAACAGGAAAGGCTAGGCGCTAAACAGAGAAAAAGCGAGTTTGATGGAAAGGACCCAGTTTATTAGTTGAACATAAACCAGCAGTTCACCTGTGCAGGGGTGAATAAAAACTACATATGGGGCTGTATTATTAAAAGTGTAGCCAGCAATTTAAGGGAAGGGATTGCTCACTTCTGTCTGGAGTGTATGAGATAAAATGTGAAGTTCTGCATCCAGTCTGGAGCTCTGCAGTACAAGAAAGATATTGGCAGACTTGTATAAACCTCAAGGAAGACTGACAAGATGACCAAGGAAGTAGAACCAGAAGTATGAGAGGCTGAGAAAACTGAATTTGTTTATCTTGAAGAAGAGGGAGATTAGGGGATAAGTATTTTCTTAAAGTAACTTTTCTTAAAGATGGACAACAAGAGAATGAGAGGCAGTGAACAGAAGTTGAAGTTGAAGGAAATTCCAATGAAATTTTAGGAAAAAATAAAAATCTTCAGTGTGGATATGGGCAAGCAGTCAAGCAGTTTTCACAGAGAAGTGGTAGGATTTCTTTTCCTGGAGATGTATGAACCCTCAAATGACCCTGAGCAACGTGGAATAATTTCAAATTTCATTTGAGCAAGGGACTGGAGTAGGTGACTTCTAGAGGCTCTTATAACTTAAGTTATTCCACGATTCTATGATATCTGGACAGGAGTATCAAGTGTTGTTGAGACAAATAGTCTTTGATGAAACATTTATGCACTGGTGTTTATTATGTAGGCTATTCTAGACATACACAGTACACATCCATGTTTCCTTAAAAGAGAGTTAGATGTCTTTGTATGTGTATATGAGGATGTGTACACACTTAAACAATGCATGTGGACAACAGGTTCAGTTAAGCAACATGTAACATATAACTAAACCTGGGATAGATATTGCAATCATTTAGTAAGAAAATATTTTTGTCTTACCATATGATTTCTACTCAGTAGTTTATCAGTCCAGACTGTATTCAAGCATCTGACCTCCATCAAGGTTTAAACACATACACAGAAGGGAGTGAAATAATCAATTTACAGTAGGCATTTCACTAGATTAAATTGTCCTGAAGATATAATTTCCTGTTAAAGAGTCAATGGTGGTCACAGATTTTGAGAGTTCATGACTCCATAATGAATAAGGCAGTGGGCATTTATCATATCATCCAGGAATATCTAGATTTTTTTTTTTTTTTGTATTTGCCACTTACATATCAACAACATGAAGAACAGCCTGTAAAAAATAACAGAGCTTCACAGTTTAATACTGGAAGTGAACCAGAAAAAGATTATCAGTTTTGAAGTGTTATTTCTGCTTGATTTAATTTAAATATTTATGATCTGAGGAGGATATGTACAATATGAAATTATTCTAAGACATGTTGTTATGCTCAATGTCAAGTTATAGGCAAAAGTCTCATCACTAATGCAGTTAAAATTGTTCTTAAAAAAAGTATTCCTAATATTTCCATCACACCAGCCTTTCCACTGGTATAATGGCGATCTTTCCAGTGTCCCTGTGGGCCCAAAAGTTGATGCTTCAGCTCTTCTCAAGGATGGGTGACATGTCAGCAACTGCAGGTCTTTACAGAGAGAAGTGTGTGGTGGTTTTACTCGGGTGGGCGGCCGAGCTCCACCACAACCCCTTTCTCACTCCTCCTCCTCAAAGAGGAACAGGGAGAAAATATGATGAAAAGGACTCAAGGATTGAGATAAGGACAGGGAGATCACACAGTAATTATTGTGACGGGCAAAACAGACTCAGCATGGGGAGATAGTAAGATTTATTGCCTATACTAACAAGCTAGAGAAGCAAGAAACAAAGGAAAGAAACCAAAAGCACCTTCCCCCCCATCCACCCTCTTCCACCTCCTCCCCCCTGAGCAGCACAGGGGAACGGGGGTTATGGTCAGTCTATAGCGCTTCTTTGCCGCCACTCCTTCTCGGTCTCTCTTGTCCCCTGTGCTGTGGGGTCCCTCCCACGGGATGCAGTCCTTGCTGAACTGATGCGACGTGGGCTGCCCACAGGCAACAGCTCTTCAAGAACTGCTCCAGATATGGGTCCGTACCATGGGGTCCATCCCTCAGGAGCAAACTGCTCCAACCTGGATCCCCCACGGGCAGCAGCTCCTGATGTTTCATGGGCCCATCGAGCTACAGACAGCTCACCCTTGAGTCTTATTTCTCCTCAGGTTTAGGCTCTTGGTGCACTTTTGCAGGTTTCTCTGTCACAACCCACTTTCTTCTTCCAGGCTGCCAGATGCAGACTGGAGATGGTCCCCTAATCCCCCCAGCACCATGCACACAAAGGGATATTTTCTGTCAGAAAGTGTCTGGACGTTGCCAACCCCTCTCCAGCTGAACCATTCCCAGAACTGAAACTAAAGCAGGGGAGGCAGCAGTCACTGGTTCCCAGTGCATCTCAGCTTATGCTGGGTAACTCTCAACATATGTGCAGACTGAGAGGTTATGTAAGGTGAATCTGTGTTGGATCCTATAGTAATCATGTACTTGGATTTAATACCACAAAAATATGACCTGAAACATGAATTAAAAGAGTGCTTATATCTGTGATAAATCCCTGAGCTAGATGAATTACTAAAGAAGTCTAGAAATCATGATTATAATACATAATGCAGTTGATAAATTGGTGGAATGGCTTGCAGAAGAGGGAAGTAAAAAAATGTTTTATGTAAGTAGGAATACTCATCTGTGTATATGTTCAAAATGGTAAATGGTGGGCTGGACTGGATTTCACTGCAGAATGTAATTGAAAAGTTGCAGTGGATCACAAAATAAATTTGATTTTTTCCCAAAGAATAAGGTGGGAATGGCCTCAGGTGAGGCCAAGAGGTCTGTTCTATCCCTGTCCCACTGCGAAGATTATTCTTTGTAATCCTTAACCATTGTTTGTCTAGTTTTTTCTTAAAGACCTTGAGTAATAAGGACTCTCGAGCCCCTCCAGAGAATCTGCTCTGGTGCTTCACTAACCTTCTTTTTAGAGCTGTTCATCTAATATCTAACGTTTACTTTTTTATTTATTATTATTTTTATTTTATTTTCTGCAATCTAAACCCATTTTTCACTTTTCTTTCCTATTATGGACCTGAAGAACATGTTGTTGTTGTTGTTTTTGGTTTCTTTGTTTGTTTTTCTACAACCTTTTATGAATGTATAAACTGTTAGTGTGCTTCCCCTCCTACACTTACCTGTACACGTATCTGGCTTGAGGCAAACCAGTGTTACAGTATGGTATTGTATAGTTTTGGGACATGAGGAGGGTCACAAAGATGATACAGGGCCTAGAGCATCTTGCCTATGAGGAAAGACTGAGAGACCTGGGTCTGTTCAGCCTTGAGAAAAGACTGAGAGGGGATCTTAACAATGTTTACAAATATCTTAAATGTGTGAGATGGAGGGATTTGGCCAACCTCTTTTCAGTGGTTTGTGGGGACAGAACAAGAGGCAATGGCCACAAAATGGAGCGCAGGATTTTCCGCACCAATATGAGAAAGAACTTCTTCACGGTAAGGGTGATGGAGCACTGGAACAGGCTGCCCAAGGAGGTTGTTGAGTCTCCTTCTCCGGAGATATTCAAGGCCCATCTGGACGCCCACCTGAGCAACTTGCTCCAGGGAACCTGCTTTGGCTGTGGGGTTGGACACAACGATCTCTGGATGTCCCTTCCAACCCCTACAATTCTGTGATTCTGTGATAAGATCTGTCAACTGACTAAGTCACAGACCTCATCTCTGAAACTCAATGAGTTTGTACAACTAGCTGTCTCCCAGGCATAGTTTGAGAGGTACCATGGGCCAGGGACAAATCCCAGTAGTCGCTCTGTTAGCCACCCTGTTGCCTTAGAGAATTAAATAGTGTGGATATCTAAACTATTACTTGTTCACCTTAAGGTCATGGAATAAGCTCTGGCTTTCTTTATTTGACTAATAGAGACATATTTTCCATGTAGCTCTTCCTTTTTACTCTGTCCACATCTAGGCACCACACTTCAAAAAGCATATAAAACCAGATAACTGCGTACTAGAAAATGTGTTCTACAAGAAATTTTGAAAGAGCTAGTGTTATTTGACACAAAACAAGAAAGATTTCAGCAGTACACAATAACAGCGCTCAGATATGTGAAAGATTGTGGCAAATAAGTGGATAAATAATTACTTTTTTACACTATGAACAAGAAAAGAAATACTAGAGCTATTTTGCAGCAAGGAAGATTAAGAGTGTCCATAAAGGAAATCCTCCTGATTGGGAGATAGCTAGGCTTCCAAGTGAGGTAATTAGGCAGTCTGCGGAATTATGATAGCTAAAGATTTTTAGAAATAGATTAGAAAAAAAACAATTATTTGGTTCTGTTCCACTAAAATTGATCCTGCTTTGGAGCAGACTCCCCTTCTCTCCAACAGGTCTCTTCCAGTCCTCTTTCTATGGTACTACTATCACAACTGTGAAAATGACACTAGGGATGATGCCAACCCCCCAACTATGCTGTTGCATTGTATGAGAGACTGCTAGCTGGATGGAACGAAAATGATACTGGCAATTATGCTAACAATTCAATGCTCTGCTATGCCAATGCTTCAGCTTGCACTCTGTAACTGGCGGTATATATCCAAGTGACAATCTAAGCCTCTACAGGATAATCAGGTGGCAAACTAGTCTTAGGGTGGGATTGCAACATCAAGAGTAAAGTAGTTTACTAGTTAATAGGTGGGAAAATATCCAACAAATGTATAGAAACAAGAAAGGAGGAATGAGGGGTTGGAAAATCCTGTAACTAATGTTGTTGAGGCTGGAATAGAGAGAAACATTGTAAGCCAGCATGACAAGCAAGGTTTCAGTCAGGAGAGAACTTGAAAACCTGGAAGAGAAACTTAAAGCAAATACAACTAGAAGATGAATAGATGAATTTGGGGAATGTTTCAAGGCTTTTTTTTTTTTTTTTTTTTTGAGTTAAGATAAGTAGTGCAAGTAAAAGACGAATTTGCGGAAAGATTCAAGGGTTTTTGGAGATAAAATGGTTTCTTAGATTCCTGTGTAGGTGGCAGTGTAGACTAGTGGGTCTTAAAATTGGAAAGGTTTGTTTATTTTTACATGTGTCTACAAAACAAACAAAAAACTTTAAATCATTGTCTTCTCTCCCTTTTTTCACCATGGAAAACAGCATGTCAATATCTGGCATTAAACTCAAACAATGGGAAAGTAGATTTTGCTCGGCTTCCTGAAAACTGAATATACACACACTGTAAAGTGTTTTTTAAGGCGATGACTAATCCTGAAAAATATTTAAGTCAGAGAAAGAGAGGCTGGGAATTTTAACTAAAATTTTCAAATTAAAAAATAAATGGGAGTTTTTAAGTGTCAGAACAAAGATATACATCTGATTTTCTTTGTGTAAAAGATTTGTACCAACTTTGTGGAGTCACTGAATAAAGTTATAAGTGATGTATGAAATGAAAGCTCACTGCCCAATGTACAGAGAGAATATAGTCATGATTTTTCAATCACTGCTGCCATATGTTTTATAATTTACTGTACTGGTGTTTTTCAGACGTTTTTTGTATGTGTATGTGTCAGTGCTGAAATGGAGCCACAGAACACCACCAAGAAAAGTCTGAAAAAAGCAACTAGCAAAAATAATTTTTAAAAGCTGTTTGAATTTGGGCCCTTACATATTTTTTCCATTATTTCTCTAGGGACCTGAAGAGATAGATCTATTTTAAAATCATTTATTCTTTTTCTATTGCTAAGAGAAGTTACAATTGATCATACATATGCTTCCATATTGTTTAAGAATAACACCTTTCAGTTGACTCTTAAAGATGGTAGAAAATGGAAGATGTACGAGGGATTGTGAAAAAAACTATGGATTTTTTTTTCCTAATAACAAAATATTTTATGAAATATGAAATTATATGATACAAGGGATGTAACAGAAGTCCTTATCAGAGGTTTTCCTTTGGGGATAACAGAAGTGTACCCTTTTCATTTTCATCTTCATCTTGGAATTCCAAGGGATTATATGATATATTCCTCAGGATTTATATCATAGTTCAGTAGGAAAGAATCAAGAGGGATCTGAAATTCACATTTTTAAGAATATTGAGAACATGGATAAATGCAGTGCTTAGAAAGCTCATATTACACAAATGTTTTGCTGAGGTATAGCTATAATCGACACACACACACACGCACAAAATATATATATATATATAGCCATAAAATATGTCCATAAATACAGCCATTAGCCATATCACTGAAATATATATAGCAATATATGAAGATAAGAATGCTTAATACTTTTTTTTTTTTTTTAATGATTTTTTGTTACTTGTTACTTGTTGCTATACTGTTTTGGACAGTTGTATATACTGACAGCAAGATTATCCTCTTAAGCAATGTAAAGCTGCAATATGCCAGAATAGTGACTTTCACATATCCTTGCACAAGAGTCTGCAGAAAAACAAAAACAAAAACAAACACAAACAACAACAACAACAACAACAAACAAAACACCACATTACTCATGGAGCAAGTTCAGAGGAGTGTTACTAAGATGATTAGAAGAGTGGAGCACCTGTTGTATGAGGACAGGCTGAGAGAACTGGGCCTGTTTAGGCTGGAAAAGAGAAGACTGAGGAGAAACCTCATTAATATATACAAATATCTGAGGGTAGGGTGTCGAGAGGATGGAGCCGGTCTCTTTTCAGTTGTGCCCAGCAAAAGGACAAGAGGCAACGGGCATTAACTAAAACACAGGAGGTTCTAGCTCAATATGAGAAGGCACTTCTTTACTGTGAGGGTGACAGAGCACTGGAACAGGTTGCCCAGAGAGGTTGTGGAGTCTCTTTCTCTGGAGATATTCAAGGCCTGTCTGGATGCCTACCTGGGCAATGTGCTCTTGGTGATCCTGCTTGGCAGGGGGGTTGGACTAGATGGTCTTCAGAGGTCCCTTCCAACCCCACATTCTGTGATTCTGTGATTAATTAAAATATGTGCTTTAATGTAACATTAAAATAATGGATATTTATTATTTATTGATGCCTTAAATTCATTATTATATGGAAATGCCTAAGACAAAATGCCAACGTATCTGTCGTATTTCTTTTGTATAGAAGACAAATGCTGCTATATTTTATAGTTGAATTCTCTCAAATGAAGTAAAATCCAAAGCAAATCCACTCAAAATGAGAAGTTTATAATAGGATTCATCCTGTTGTATGACATTTGTTTTAATTGAGTAAATTGCTAGCAAGAGTTAAGTTCAATGTATATCACAAATTACTTAAATTGTAACAGTTGATTGCTTAATCATTTGTTACCCTTTTATTCAATTTATGCTTACTTCAATACAAAAGCTGAGAATACCCAGCATGCAGAAAGAAAGAATTTCCTTCCACCTCTCTTTTGAATGCATTAGTTCAAAACTGTATTATGATTGCTTTGGCACTAGAAACTGATTAATTCTTATTTATAATGCAAATAACTTTCTTATCTTAGGGTAATTATTTTAAATAAAAAAATATTATTATATAGAATTCTCAGAGTCTTCATTCTCTTAGGCACCATGTTAAAGAGAACCCCAGAATGAAGTTCCTCAATATGATATAAAGTAGGAATTTAAGAAGAAAATACATCTAAAATTCTAAATCTATATTTTATAGTGAAGACCACAGACAGTATGTAGTTCCTAAATGTGAAGTCGTATTATGAGGAAAAAGAAAAAAAAAATCAAATTAAAAAGTTTTTAGTTATAGAAAACCTCCTAGTTTCTTTCTCTCCACTACACAAGGAAACAGTGATTTCAAGGTATTAAAGGTTAGACAGAATGGATTCAGATCTTTCCTGATTTTGGGGATGATAAGTAACTCGAAGCACCATTGCATCTTCTACACTATATAGAGCTAGTCACTTTGTTGAAATAAGGTTTTATGCAGATCTGTGTGAAGAATATGTATCTTTTTCCATACGCCTATTATGTATGGCCAGACAGCTCTTCTAAACAATACAAAATTTGGCCATTTCATTTAGTATTTCTAATGCATCTGAAATAATAAGAAAATTCATATTAAGCAATTAAATATGTGGTCAAAACTGAAAAAAAAAAGATCAGAAATACACGGTTTTAATATTTTTGCTGCTGAAACTGGTCAGAAGACAAGATAATAAAACCCTTGATGTACATAGTTTAAATATAGAATGAAAAATATGAACTTGGTTAAAAAAAAAATCAATAACATTTGTCACATCCATAGAATCAGAAGTGTCACCAAGAAAAGACTTCAAAAATGAGATCAAAGCCCTAAGCAAGATTAGCCTGGTTAACCAATTTGGATAGGATGTTTAGACAAGCCATAGTATTTGAATAGGAATCAGTCAAAGATAACAGAAAGTGAGACAGACTAACAGAACAAATTTAAGCCTGGATTTTTACAGGTTTTCTGTATGTTGGTGAAGTTCATCATGGGGAGAAACAGAAAAAGACAATGGACTACCAGGAAAGGTGGAGAGTAACAGGTTTTAAATAAATATTATCAAAGCAAGATGACAACTATCAGCCTACTACACAGATAGAAGACAACTATCAGCCTACACAGCCTACCTGCTAAAAAAGTTTAAATAATTGGTTTAATGTGAATTGAGTGCCTGGTTCAGTTGTTGGATGTCCCTTTTTTAGCAGTTAGGAAATTATATCACTAAGCAACAAAGAATTGCTACACAATGGCTGAGCATTCTGTAAAAAGTGCAAGTGTAATTGAGAATTTTACATAACAAAAACAGTCCTGAAAGGAGAGAAAATATACTTTATATATACTTTTCCAGTCACTACTGGGGTCCCCCAGGGCTCAGTACTGGGGCCAGTCCTCTTTAATATCTTTATCGATGACCTGGATGAGGGGATCGAGTGCACCCTCAGTAAGTTTGCAGATGACACCAAGTTAGGTGCGTGTGTCGATCTGCTCAAGGGTAGGAGGGCTCTGCAGGAGGATCTGGATAGGCTGGACCGATGGGCTGAGGCCAACTGCATGAAGTTCAACAAGGCCAAGTGCCGGGTCCTGCACCTGGGGCACGACAACCCCAAGCAGAGCTACAGGCTGGAAGATGAGTGGCTGGAAAGCTGCCTGGCAGAGAAAGACCTGGGAGTACTGGTTGATAGTCGGCTGAATATGAGCCAGCAGTGTGCTCAGGTGGCCAAGAAGGCCAACAGCATCCTGGCTTGTATAAGA
Organism: Anser brachyrhynchus; assembly: GCF_964034855.1. Taxonomy (NCBI): domain Eukaryota; kingdom Metazoa; phylum Chordata; class Aves; order Anseriformes; family Anatidae; genus Anser; species Anser brachyrhynchus. The sequence continues at coordinate 96,747,910 of NC_137696.1, read as the reverse complement.
AGCAGTGTGGCCAGCAGGTCTAGGGAAGTGATTGTGCCCCTGTACTCGGCTCTGGTGAGGCCGCACCTCGAGTACTGTGTTCAGTTTTGGGCCCCTTGCTACAAGAAGGACATTGAGGTGCTCGAGAGTCCAGAGAAGGGTGACGAAGCTGGTGAGGGGTCTGGAGAACAAGTCTTATGAGGAGCGGCGGAGGGAGCTGGGATTGTTCAGCCTGGAGAAGAGGAGGCTCAGGGGTGACCTTATCGCTCTCTACAGGTACCTTAAAGGAGGCTGTAGAGAGGTGGGGGTTGGTCTATTCTCCCACGTGCCTGGTGACAGGATGAGGGGGAATTGACTAAAGTTGCGCCAGGGGAGGTTTAGGTTGGATATTAGGAAGATCTTCTTTACTGAAAGGGTTGTTAGGCATTGGAATGGGCTGCCCAGGGAAGTGGTTGGGTCACCATCCCTGGAGGTCTTTAAGAGACGTTTAGATGTAGCCCTTAGTGATATGGTTTAGTGGAGGACTTGTTAGTGTTAGGTCAGAGGTTGGACTGGGTGATCTTGGAGGTCTCTTCCAACCTAGACGATTCTGTGATTCTGTGATTCTGTGATTAATTTATTATTATTATTATTATTAATAGTAGTAGTAGTAGTAGTAGTTTATGATACTTTTGCTGAATTCTAGTGCTTTATTAATCAATACAAAATAAATCACTTCTGGAACAGCCAATCAATTCTGGAACAACTTAAACAAGATAGCAAAAAGAATTAAAAGTAAACAAGTGTTCAGTGTCATCTTATTTTTATTATAAAATATGAGCCATATAAGAAAGACAGATTTCGTTGTTAAACATCAGGAGGGCAATACAAAGTCAAATACAGCCAGGTGCTTCAAGGTTCAATGTAAAAGCCATTCATTTATTTCAGGAATTAAATTTGTCAGAGCAATGAATGATGTCCATTGTCTGATGCGTCTCTCTCTTTTATTCCTTCAAACCATTAAATGAAAATCTGACATGAATCAAATCAAGGATCTTCAACATGGAAACAATCAAACCGAGGGATTCATTTGGCTTTCAGGCTGATTAATTTTAGAAGCTCTGTGGATCTGGATTAGAAGAACTGAGCAATGTACTTTTTAATACTGGCGGACAGTCTATTTCTATACATTCCTAAGACAGACAATCATATCCTTACCAAGCTTTGATTATGTTTAATTTGGGTAGACTGTTTGACTGAACAACTGTGTAATATTACTTATGGAACGTGGGAGTGAGCAGGAGGGAAGATCACGTGGTCAGTCATCCTCTGTGTCACTGGATTCTTATCAGAAGCTATTGGAAGACTTGCTTTTTCTTAGCTACTCATGTCACGTTTATTTTTTTTTGTTTGTTTAAAAATAGACTATTCTCAGAAATAAATGGTTAAATGAAAAATAGGTATTACTGTGCAATGCTGTTACTGTATATATGTGTGTATATATATATTTAGTTTGAATATTACGTAAACATTTTGTTTACATAAGGGTTCCAAGATTTTGTTATCATTTACGTAGTAAATATGTTATCGATTTTTGGTCACTTTAAATTACTTTAGTATTAGGGGAGTTAAAGTGGAATGATTAATAATTTTCTATTAAACTAATCTTCCTCCTGATGTTGAGGTACAGCTGAGCACCAGAACATTTCTCATCCTGAATGGGCCACTACTAATCATAACGTATACTCTGTTTACAATAACCAGTGACATTCCCATTGATCACAATAGATACATTCTTTTTCAGATGACTGATCTCCATATCTCAGCATTCAGTATCGATAATACATTAAGTCAGTATCAGCTCAGTAGAGAAGAGCAGCTGAAATGTAGCTCCTTTATCATAAACTTACAAATGAATCATTCATTCTGTTTATTGCCTCTTCCAGTTTCTGTCACTCCACAATAAATTATCTAGCAACTCTTTTACAACTCACAAAGTTTAATAGCAGAATGCAAATGCATTGTTTTTGTTGTTTTGTTGTTGTTATTATTTTTTTTTCTTAAGGTTAATTTCTATGCCTAGACTTAGGATGCTGTATTTTATTAGTGACTTGTAGGAAACCGGAAATGAATGAATTTGTTAAGAAAAATAAAAAAAATAAAAAATCATGAATCTATGTTACTTAGCTTAGGCATTTTTAGGTATTTCTTTATAAATTAAGTTGTGGATATGGAGACTAAATTTTTTCTAATTATCAAAACTCCTTTAACTACCTACATAAATATGCAATAAAATCTATATAAAAACAAAATAAAAAACAGAATTTTGGTCAAATAAAAACAAAAATGGAATTTTAAAATGACTCAGAATTCTACTGCATAGTATGTGCAGGGCTTAATCATATAATGTTGGCATTAGCTGGATCTCATAAATGTCTAAGGTACAAAAAACATTTGATAGGCTGTTCTAGTGCAGTTTGCATGAAACTTTCTGACAGACATTGAGTTTGCTGCAGTGAATCTATAAGAAAAGTCTCCTTAAAATCATATGGCACCCCCACTCCTAGCAAATTCTTGGAGCAGATGATCTTGGAGGTCTTTTCCAACCATAAGAATTCTATGATTCTATGATTTAAAATTTCATTTAATTATTTATATATATATACATATAGTAACTCCATATTATTCAAAATCATTTTATTAATTTAATATAAAACTTTGACCACAATTATAAAGATTTATGTTGATGAAACAAACAAACAAAACAAAACAAAACAAAAAAAAAAACACCAAGGATCAAAGATACATTGGATTTGAAAAATAAAGATTTCTATCTACTTTAGCTTGGAATGATTATACCCAGAGTTTCACATTGCAAATACTGGGTCAGTCCAACTCCTTTTGAAATCAATGATTGTCTGTATATTTACTATAAAGGGAGATAGATCAGATCTGGATTTGGTAGCATATTCTTGTGCAGAAGACTAAGAGAGAACATGCAATAGATTTTTCCTCTCTATTTTTTCAGAAGTGGGGGCTAATTAAAATAAGAAAATGACAACTGCATTTCACCACTCACAAGTTCCTAGAAAGAAATGTATTATTCTGATTCTTTTTTCACCTAAAAGTTTCAGTAATGAGACCTCCTGGAAGGAAACTGTAAAATATGGAAAGATATATAAAGTTAAAGATCAATAGTTTTTTTCAGTATGCATTGCACGGGAAAGGTGTGACTATATAACAATAATGCAGAAAGATGTTGCACATGATGAATATCATGTTCTTTACTATAGCTGCAATAAAATAAGAAATGAATAAGAGTCTTAAATACAGACAAATTATTTCACAAGAAGCTATCAGCCATTGCAGTGCTTTATGCATTTGAAGATGGGAAGAAAATGCACACTAGTGCAATATTCTACTTTTGTTTCCTTAAAAGTACTCAAATAAAGTTTCATATCCATTGTGTGATATTTATACTAGAACATATTACAGTGGTACCACTGAGGGTGTTTGGCAGTGGTGTACTGTCAGTGTACTACAGTATGAAGGCATCCAGTCCAATTCTACTGTTACTGTACTGTCTTCAAAAGGATTGCAGAATAAATAAATGAATAAATGAATAAATAAATAAATAAATAGTAGTATTACTTGGGCAAATGTAAATTCTTTACCACGTTAAAAAAAAAAAAAAAAGACAACTTGAAGTGAAATAAAACATTAATTCAAACATACTTGGTAGGCTTCTTATAGTCACTTATAAAGTTTTTCTAGAAACAAATTAAACAGGTCAACAAATCATGTAAAGAACACCTATCTTCTTAAGTCTCTTTTATTTAGAGGCAATATGTCAGTCAGCTAGTGGACTCATTTTTCATGCCTATGTGAGGGATTATAAATATGTGAAGTCAGCATTCCTTCCCTCAGTGAGTGACAGTTTGTGACTTTAAAGATATATACCTTTTTCCATTAAAATAGTATATTTTCTTTCCAGAACTAAAAATATTTTCTATCACAAGCCATAGGTAAGATAATGGTAAGTGCTCTGCATTCTGTCCTAACAGCCTAAAAATAATTCAGATCAAAGTTAATCTTTAAGTTGGAGGAACTTTATGTGAAAATAAATTTTAAAGAAAAAAAAATTAGAAAAAGAAACGTATATACTTGAAGTGCACCTAGTCCTAAAGAAAAAGTGTACAGTTATAAGCCTAGGAAATTGTTTCTTTCCTTGGACTGTAAGACAGGCATATGAAATGTTCTTCAATGTATTGATCCAGTTGTTCTTGAATATGATGTGCTCTTCTAGATATAGTCAATTTCTGACATGGGAGTTATCAATAAGAAATTTAAAATTAAACTTAAAATTAAACTAAATTAAACTAAATTAAACTAAAAATTAAACTAAAAATTAAACTAGGCTAGGCTAGGCTAGGCTAGACTAGACTAGACCAAAATAGTTTAGTTGGAAGGGACATACAAAGATCATCAAGTCCAACTGCTTGACCTCTTCAGGATTAACCAAAATTTAAAGCGTATTAATAAGAGCATTATCCAAATGCCTTTTGAATATTAACAGGTACGGGGCATCAACCACTCTGCTAGGAAGCTTCTTCCAGTATATGACCACCCTCACAGTAAGGAAATTTTTCATAATATCTAGTCTGAACCTTTCCTGGTGCAACATTATGCCATTTCCTCGAGTTCTATCTTTGGTTAACAGGGAGAAGAGAGTGGAACCCCTCATGAGGAAATTGTAGAGAGCAATGAGGTCACCTGTTAACCTCCTTTTCTCCAAACTAGACAAACCAAGTGTCCTCAGCCTTTCTTCATAGAACATCTTCCAGCCCTTTTCCCAGCTTTATTTCCCTCCTCTGTATGCATTCAAGGTATCTTCATTTTCTTTTTTATTGTGTAGCCCAGAACTGCACACAATATTCAAGGTGAGACTGTGTCAGCTCATTCAGCTATGCTGAATATAGCTGGATATTTACACACGGCCATCTGGTTATACTTGTTCAAGGTACCCCAACACGCAGTTTACCGTCTTGGCTGCCAGGGGACGCTGCTGGCTCATGTTGAGCCTTACGTTGACCAGCACCCCCAGATCCCTTTCTGCAGGGCTGCTCTCTATTCACTTGTCTTACAGTCTGTAGCTGTGTATTCCGGCATTACTCCACCCCACGTGCAAAACCCGGTATTTACCTTTGCTGAATTTCATGCCCTTGCTAACTGACCAGTGTTCCAATATATCTAGATCTCTCTGCAAGGTCTCTCATCCCTCCAGAGAGTGAACAGCACCTCCCAGTTTAGTATTATCAGCAAACTTGCTGAGGATGCATTCAACTCCTGCATCCAGATCATTAATAAAAATGTTGAACAGGACTGGCCCTAGAATTGAGCCCTGGTCACCGCTAGTGACTGCCAGCCTTTTGAGCTCTTCCATTGAGCCAGTTCATCATGAACATGTTCATCTCACAGACAGAAAATTTGTCCATAAGAATTCTGTGAGAAACAGTATTGAAATCTTTGCTGAAATCCAGAAAGATTACATCTACTGCCTTCCTTTCCTCTATTAAGTGGGGGACCTTATCATAGAAGGTTATTGAATTACTAAGGCAGAACCCACAAGAATCCCTGTTCACTGTGCCTGATAATAGCTTCATTTTTAAATGTCTTTCATTAGCATTCAGGATAATCTTCATGTTTTTCCTGGTACTGATATTGGACTAACAGGACTGTGATTCCCTGGGTCTTCTCTTGTGCCCTTCTTGTAGATCAGTATTGTACTGGCTGGCTTCCAGTCAGGAGGGACCTCCCCATACTCCAAAGACCTTTGGTAAATTGTTGAGAGAGATCCAGCTACAGTGTCTGCCAATTCCTTAGTATTCTGGGGTGAATCCCATCTGGCCCATGGGCTTATGAACATTGAGCTGATACAGCTGTTCCTTTACAACTCAGGTGACCACAGATGGAAAATTACTGCTCCCTCAGTCATGGTCCCCCAGCTCTGAGGTCTGGGCAGCCCAAGGTCTATCATTGCCATTAAATACTGAGTCAAAAAAAAAAAAAAAAAAAAAAAAGACATTAAAATGCCTCTGTCTTTTCCTCCTCCTTATTTGTTAGATGCTCTAAGCATCAGTCCAATGCTTTTCTTTGACCTCCTTTTGCTGTTGACATACTTGAAGTAGACTTTTTTGTTGTCTGACACCACAGTGGCCAGTGTCAGCTCAAGTTGGGCTTTGTTTTTTCTTGTTTTCTCCCTGCAGATGTGAATTGTAGTTCTCCATGTGAAGCCAGATCTTGCTTACAGAGGTCATATATTTTCTTTTTCTGTCCTTGTTTTAGGCAGGGCTCCCCATTCAGCCATACCTAGGAGGGCTGCTCACTCAGTGCTTGTGACAGGAAGTTATCTTCAACATGCTTCAGGAATTTCCCAGCCATACTTCGCAGAAGTATAATACTCCCAGTTTCTCTCTGGAAAGTTGAAATCTCCCATAAGGAAAAGGACTACTTAACCGGAGGTTAAGATATGTAGAGAAGTATTTGCAAATATCTGTGCTATACAGTATGTGTTGCAATGGTTTCAAGCTCCCACTACATGAACTATCCTTGCCAACTCCAGTTGCCAGTCTGAAGTCTAAACATAGTCTGAATGTGAACATATATCCTAAAATGGAAAACAGCCCACAGACCTATATATCATCCACCTGCCTCAGCTGATACCATTTCCAGAAGGTGTTTGCAATGAGATCCTTGTTATCTTTTCTGGAGTTGAAGAACTGTGAACTATCTTAGATGCATAGTAACTGGTTTTCCATCTTAAGAATCCAAATTTACCTTCCAAAACCGAATGATTCCAGGCTTTTTGCCTTTTGTTTTACCAGAAGAATGTTTTGTTCCTTATACACTGTTAACATGGATTATGCTAGAAACAATGACCATAGCATTCATGTCAAGCAATACTGGTTTATTAACCAGCACTGCTGGTTTATTATACATTTCAAACACTCTATGTTTACCATAAAGTCAAATTTCCATAGTCTTTGTTCTGGATAGCTCAGGCAGCGGAGATGGTGCTTTGCTCAGTGTATAATTTGAAAACAAGCTTATGAAGTAAGCATAAAGTTGCCATGAATCACATTTTTTACAACAGTGGCTTTACAGAACACTTATTGTTCACTCGAGGTTAGTGTATAGTTGAATTGTTTTGACAGGTTTGTTTAAAGTTGAATTGTTATTGACTTTCTAATATATTTGGTTTTGCATGTAGTAAAATGTGAATCAAAAATATTCTTCCTTGGAAGTATTTGTAGTAAGATTTAACACATAACTAGAATTAGTAGTTTAGCAAGAGTGCCTAGTACCTGTGCCTGTGTCTGTGAAGTGGTAAAACTTCTGAGGAAATTTGTGTTCCATTTTGTCTTGGACAGAACACCATCTATGAATTTATCCTGCAGTATCTCTTTCTCACAGCTGCTTGTTACTCAGACTGTATACTTTCTATCTCCAGGAAATTCTATAGCAGTGCCTGCAGAGTCTCAGAGGAACAAGCTTTGTCTGAATACAGATGTTTCAACCAGAAATTTGGGAACGTCATCCAGGGATAATAAAATTATTAATTCCCCTTTGAAATAATAAGCATTAGTTTTTCCCCTTTGCAAGAAGGAGCATCTGGAGACATGGCTTAGAAAAGCGAATTTTTGCTTTAAATATAAAATGCTGAAAAATAATGAAAGTATTGAAAAAGGTGAAATATGTAAAATGTCCACATTAAAAGTGTTAGTGGGCTAGAAATATATTTGTGAAATATTTAAGAAATACGCAATCTGTGACCTCAGGTCTGTCTTTCTCCTACAAATCCATGTGTGCAAACCACCTTTAATGAAGCAGCAACAACATCTGGTGTGAACTTGTTTATACCAGGCAGAGTACCCTAATTCAGATGAGGACCATGAAGTTACTAAGAGATTTATGCATCTGTGAGGCAGGAAAATGAAAATTGATGATGTTAGCCATACAAATTATGTGTATTTTGTTGTTGTTGTTGCTTTTTGTTTGTTTGTTTTACACATAGTTTCAAGCTGCGATTTTATACTCATTTACCATTTTTTCAGGAGATTATCACTTATATGAAATAGACAAAGAAATAGGGAAAACGAACAAAGAAACAAAACCTTTAGTTCCAGAGACTCACCAGGTTACACCAAGGTATAGGCACTTTTCAAGAAAATAAATCATTGCGCTATCAGGGACTATATAAAAATGTCATTGTTCCATTCTAAGAAAGGTGCCTCAAATTAGTCTCCACTACCAAAACAAAACAAAACAACAACAATTTAAAAAGTTTTAGAAAATGAAAATACTGGCTTTTTAAAAAAGGCTCTGATGAAGAGATCCTTTGAATATGTTACAGCTACATGGCATATAGCACATTTATCTTTACTTCCGTATCATGTTCGAGGCTCTCTAAGGCATAAGTCAGTTAATTAGCCATTATTACTGGTGCTTTTAACATTGTAATAAATTAAATAAAAGGATCCTGCATGGTAAACATATTTTATATGCTGGGATTTAAAATTTTTTAGTGATGCAGTATTTAGCAATCCAGATCTTCATGAAAGAGAGAAGAACAAAAATACTGTACCATTTTCTGAGATAAATACTGCAGTTATATATTGATGCATAAGTTGAATGAAACAACAGCTGCAATATTTAATGTCACTGCAATGCTACGTCTGAAATACTCTAGGTTCCAATAATGCAGCATCAATCTTCAAATCGTTTCGTACAGCCTTCTTTTGCTCTTTCACCTTTGTTGTGGCAGTTCATCATTTGACCTGTAATGCAACACAGTGAAATTGTAAATGTATAAGGTAGCTTTTATTTACACTGAAAGCTAACTGACCAAGCTGACTGATGACAGAGACAGTGGAGGGCTAAGGAGAAATTAGAAGACAGTCATATGAATAGTTATATATCTCATCTACACATTTTAATTCCCCAAAATTTTACATGTATATGCATATAATTTCTATTTGCATATTTTTGTAGTCAATCATGTATCTGGATTGTTTAAAACTGATCAATTATTAATTGAATGCATGTTAAGCATGCCACCAAATATTTATTGGTAATATTTTAAACATGCCTTTTTAGCAATAAAAATTTTCCACAACTCAAAAATTTGCACTCATTAATTTGGCACTTTCTTATCCCTGCATGAGATTACTAAAGTACTTTACTCCATCTCTGTTCTTTCCAGGGTATACAATTCTTAAACATTTCTGGTTTACCTGTATGCTTATTTAAGAAGGCATATTTCACTTGGAGGCGTTAATTATTGGAAAGGATAATCTGGTGTTAACACTCCTTCATGCACAATTAATTTGAGAAATGATATCTTATTTGCAAATGTGTGATGAAGAAAATCTTCATGTTATTAGAATCCACAGATCTTGATGGAATGTTCACTTTGCCAACCTGTTTGATCCCTTTTATCCCAGCCACACTCCTTTGATTCCAGCCACAGTCTCCAGCATATTAGCTACTTTCCCCCAATTTGGTATCATCTGAAGACTCAGTGATAGCATGTTTGATCTTAACTTCCAGACCACTAATACAGACTTTAACATCCCGAACTTGCTACCAGCTGTAATGTTGATAATAAACTTCTGAGCCCAGTGATCCAACCAGTTTTCCACCCAGCTTACAGTCCACATCTTACCAGTTTGGATATAACAGTATTGTGGGAGACCATGATGAAAAACCTTGCTTAAATCAGGATAAAGAGTATCTAATGTGCTCCCCTTGTCCACCAAGCTAGTCATCTCATCATGTGAAGCTTCCACATTGGTTAGACTTGACTTGGCCTAGGTAAACCCATACTGGCTGTTCCCAAAAGTCTTCACATCTTTCATTGTCTTAGAAATGACTTACAGGAGGGTTTTTCTGCCTACATCTTCCCAGAGACTGAGGTTATTCCTGTAATTCTCCCACTCATTCTTACTGGCCTTCTTGAAGTTAGAGGTGAGATTTTTCTTTTTCAGGTCATGAGGAACCACCCCAGTTACTGTTACCTTTCAAAAAGGATAGTTGAAGACCTTGCAATGACAATGACGATTTCCCTCAGCACCCTCAGAGAAACCCATTTGGTCTCAAATCCAGTTGGTTTAAGTAGTCTCTAAATCAGTGTTCCTCTGCCCTTGACAATGTTTATTTTTCTGCAGATTCTGACAACAGCTCAGGGACATGAGAGGTTTGAAGCTACACTTATACACCTTAAAAGATACTAACTGGGAAAAATATCTTGTTGGAAACCAAAAGCTGTCTAATAAAATTGTATGAAACTATTTCAGCAAGAAGGAGATCTATTTCTGTTTTCTTCTTCTTTAGGTGTCTTGCAGGAAATATACTGATACAAATTCTTCACCTCTTTTCCAAGTGATTGCATTAGCACTGCTGTGGGTAGCCTGTGTTTGTTATTGTGCTTTGTAGAATAATATTACTCAGTCTGTAATCAAAACATTAGAATTACATTTCAGGTTGACTGAAATATAGGGATAAAATAGATGAACCGTTTTATTTGATATTGCATAATTTGGGTCACTGTTAGGAAAGGAAATACAAAGATATACATAGAAATATGTATTTAGGATATGCATAGAAATATATATGGCATTGTTGGTTTTTTTTTTGTTGTTGTTTTGTTTTGTTTTTACAGAAAAAGTGCCTAGACTGTCTAGACTATAAAGAGCTTTAATGGATCACTGTATATCTTAAAGTATAAGTGTATCTTAAAGCATAAGTTATTAGTCTATGGAAGAAGGTACTTAACATATTGTAAAAAAAATAAATAGATTAATTAATATTAGAAATTATTTTGAACTGATATGACCATCCTATGGGGATTTTATTTTAAAATCTTATTTTACAGTAAAAATACATAGATAACATAGTATTAAAGTCGTTATACTCATTTGCTGAATTTGAGTGAGCAGCAGCCAGCTGAGACAGGGATGACAGATGAGATTAACGTTCTCTGAAACATATATGCCTGAATACCTACCTTATGGGGATTCAGGAGATCTTGCATCACATGGAGCCAAAATAGTTGTGTATCAACAGATCAGGAGGATTTTGACAGAGTGTCAGCCTCTGTGAGCTCCTGTTGACCTGTTACTGTTGGGTTTAAATCCTAACAGAGGAAAGAAAAATACATCTTGGTGTGCTATCTGGGAAAGAGAGGTGACCCTGGTTCTGAGAGGTGGAGACAGCAAGCAGGAAAGCTACAGCGTAATACAGTCACATTTTATACCCGTCTCGGAGAGCTATATATTGTGTGAAGCAAATGTTCATTTTGATGCATTTCATATGTCTTCTTCAGCTAGGAAAGTAAGTTTGGCAAATGACAGATGCTTTCCCTGCTGACATAGTTGTTGTATTCACCCTTTTTAAGAGCTCACTCCAGAGCTGGAGGTTTGTCAGTTAAATATATTACATTGTTATGACTCCTGACAACATGTGCAATGACATGACTTACCTGGAGTGTTAAAAGTCATCTCTCTGCCAAGGATGTGAAGTGACACAGGGCTCGTGCCACTGCTGGTCTTGTGAATCTTGTAATTGATATTGTTACACCAGTTGCACCAGTGACACTCTTTCACACCTTCTATATAGTTCCCATCCAAGCAATATAATAGCTTTGTGAGGAACCACTACACGCATTTTTCCTGGTTTAAAAAAAATAAAATAAAATAAAGGAGGCACAAGGCATTACACCACCGTGAAAACAGCAATCTCATCTGGCCTGTACTTAGTTAAATGGAATTCACAGACACAGCAAGGACAGACTTTTCCCTTCAATGCCAAGGTTTTAACACTTAAATCCTAAAAGAAACCTCAGTTGAAATTTGAATGTATCTGTAGATACCAAGTTTATTGTGGGTATGCACATCCCAGAGACAGGTTTGAGAATGTCAAAAGTCTTATATTTTGAAAAAGTTACCTGAAATGTTATGGAGAAAACCATAACCTAAAGAATGAACAGGTTTCCTATAAAAATATTTGCTGTGCTTACAACTATGAGAAAGCAAAAGGGTGTTTTTGGTTAACAGTGGCTGATAGATGCTGCCTGGTTTGCTGCCATTAATGTAATAGGAAAAATTGAGCTGATTCACATACGAGGTACAAGTAACTTTTGCACAATAATGGGAAAATGGCTAGAAAAGTACAGAACTAACTTCATAAGAAAATGAAAGTCATATCTGGAATTAAACTGCATATTTACTGATTAATGCTTTTGGAAGCACATTACTCACTACATTTAAATGTCCTTTGATGCAAAGTGTAATGGTAAAAGTCAAAAAATATGCATAAACATTGTGATGTTCAAAGCTGAAAGGTCTAAAAGTTATGCCTTTCTCTGCAAGAGTGGAATTCATAACTTTTATTCTCAACTGAAAAAGGAAAAGTGCCTAAGCATGGGAACTACTTTAAGCAGAATACTAAGTTGAAGGGGAAATGTCCCTGAAAATCTAATTTTCACCTGTATTTAGACATAGATCTCTAGTCTATAATTAGTCACTAAAAGAAAAAGTTGCAGGGTCTTCCTTCTGCATAAGAGCTAATAAGATTCTCGAAAGAGGAAACCTGAGCTTCCATTATTCTTATTGTAAAGGGATTTGAACACAAAACCCTTCTTTTCAAGGAAAATCATTGCATCTATTTATTTATTTATTTTCTGCCAAAGCTGAGCTATTACATGAATGCAAGCTTCATAGGACCTGAAAGAGGAACTGCGGTTCTCTTTGGAAAGAGGAACCTCAACTCCAAAACTACTGGGTACTGTAGTCAGCTGCAAGTTGATTTTGTTGCCTGATTATGTTTTTTCTTGTTTTGTTTTGTTGTTGTTTTTGTTAAACAAATCGTAGAAAAAAACAAGAAACAGGCTTCCTACAGCTGTTTTGAATATACACTGACTATTATTTATGGGTATTACATACAGTTCTTTGTCTTTCTACCTACAGTATATTCATAATGAAAACACTTTTTAAAGTACTATTCCAGTACTATTAACTACTGACTATTGTTCTTCCCTATTTTTTTAGCAGCTCTTTCAAAACTCATAGAATAATTATAATTCCTAAAAGCAAAGTAAGAAATCTCTTGTCCTTCGTGTAATGTTTTCTATATTCAATTTGATCTACAGTTTGGGAAGAGAAGGGCATATTATAAGGTGTCAAAAAGAAAGTCTGGAAATTACAGGTCAAATACTGTGATGAAAGGCATTGGACTGATATGAGAAGTAGAAGCACTTGTTTAAATTTGGTGCTTTCTGCTTATTCTGGTTTGTTTTGTTTTGTTCAGTAGTATTTTGGGGAAGGTAAAGATTGTACAAGAAGGTAAAATTTTCAGAGAATGAAACCGATTTAATTTCAATTTGCTTCTAAATAAAAGGAAGAGAAAGGTTAGAGAGAAGTTTTAGTAGACACATTGAATGAAGCATTTTCATTTTGATATCAGAAATGCTTTCAAACATTTACAGAGATTGTCATTATTTTCTGATGCAAATGTTTGTCAAAATGTAAAAGACCACAGTACGCAACACAGTCAACATATGTTTACATTTTAAAAACAAAATGGCGTAATTGAAATGCAACATGATGTCTACTGTGTTTTCATTTGAAGGGTACCTTTCAGCAACTCTTGGCAGCAACTACATAAAAGACAAGAAAATATATTGAAACTTCTTTTGGAGTGATTAAAAAGCTATCCATTAAGAAATTACAACAGTGCAACAGTGCATGCTGAGTATGGATCAGTCTACTTAGAGGTAAAGTGGTTGCCTGAAATACAAAAGGAAATAAAAGCCTAACTTACTATTGCACAGTTTCTATTCATGCAGGGTAAAGCAAATGCTCAAGTTTTTGAGGGGTGAGTCTTTCTGACAGTTAAATAATCAGAAGATACAAGAATGCTTCAAAATGATTATTCCGATATGAGCACTTTTTGTTTATAGAAAAGACGTGGCCTTCATGTACTGGGAAGGGCTACATACTGTTTTAAAGCACATGGCCTTTGTGTAGTTTCAGGACTAGAATCAGTCAATTCTGTAAAAAGCCAAGAGTTAAATTATTTTGTTCAGATTGTTTCCTGGTAAATATGTTTCATTTCCCAAGATCTGTTTCACTGGGATTTTAGTAAAATCTACTGAAATATTTGGAATATGCTTCATAGAATCAAGTGGCAAGGTTCATACAGCAATGGATTGTATCATTTTTATTTTTTTTTCCAAATTGGAAAAGACAAATATTTCAAATATTTCACCTATTGCTTATGTTATTTGTCACATGGACAAGTATCTCATCAATTTTCACAATTATTCCTGTGACTGGGGCCCTGAATTTGCATGTTAATCCATGCAAATAGATCTTTCACCTATTAACATTCACAATAACAAGGTAAATTAAAAATATATAGTAGCTAATATTACTTGTTTTGCTGTTTTTGTTGTGGTTTATCCTGGCTGGCAGCTAAGCACCACACAGCTGTTCAATCATCCATCCCCTACCCACCTCTGTGGGATGGGGGAGAGAATTGAAAGAAAGTGAAAGCTTGTGGGTTGAGATAAAGACAGTTTATTAGGACAGAAAAGAAAGGAAAGTAATAATAATAATATTAATAGTACCTCTAATAATAATGTGTACAAAACAAGTGATGCACAATGCAATTGCTCACCACCCGCTGACCAATGCCCAGCCTATCCCCGAGCAGCCGGTCCCCCCACCCCAGCCAGCCACCCCCATATTAATTGTTCAGCATGACGTCAGATGGTATGGAATATCCCTTTGGCCAGTTTGGGTCAGCTGTCCTGGGTCTGTCCCCTCCCAGCTCCTGCTGCACCCTCAGCCTGGCAGGACAGTGTGAGAAGCTGAAAAGTCCTTGGTTTACTGTAAGCACTGCTCTGCAACAATTAAAACATCAGCACGTTATCAACATTCTTCTCATCCTAAATCTCAAACACAGCATCCTACCACCTACTAGGAGGAAAATTAACTCTATCCTAGCTGAAACCAGGACAGTTTTCAAATATAATTTCTGGGTATATGGATATAACTTTATTTACAGGAGTGTGGAAACAACATCAAAAATATTAATAAACTGCGAAAGTGCTTTCCACGTTCAAGCTTAATGATACTTATATTTTAAAACTACAGTAAAAGACCATTATAGTTGAAAAGTGAAGCACTCAAAAGTCAGAAAAGGCTAGACTTTAAGTAATCTGTTTTTTTAATTAATTTGTGATCCTGTCCATAAGCAGTATAATACGGTTTTGAATTAGATGCTCGTGTATTGTTTTTTTTCCATGAGACCCTTGCATCATTCAGCACACATGAATAGTATTCAATAAATAAGTGGCTATTTAATATTTTGTTTTCTCCTCATTATTCACCAAGTAGCCTTAGGGCACTATTCAAATGCTGCTAGGGAGATAGAATTATTAACTTCTTTGTGGATTTTTTTATGGTATTCATCCTTATAACATCTGAATGCTTCACAAACAGTAATTAATTTACCTTCACAGAACTCCTAAGAAATGAGAGGGTATTATCCCTGTTTAATAGCTTCGGAGCTGAGGCACAGGGATATCCATAACTGAAACTTATGATATTTTGAGATTTCTAAGGTCGTGTTTTTTTTTTTTTTTTTTTTTTTTTAGAGGAAGGATGACAAGTTTTGTAGAATTTCATTTATTCAACACATAAGGTTTCATTAATTTCAGTTGCAGTAAGAGCTACACATAGCTGCAAAAACAAGTTCTAGGGCTAGGAATTGACTGAAGAAATACTGATGTCTGTATTGTAGATGATGATTAGTTATCCTTGACTCCCTTTATATTCAATGGGGGGAGTTTTAAGATTTGACTCATCTCATCTGTGGTGAGTTGCTCCTTTTCTCACATATGGCATGGACCATAAGGCAATAAAATGCTTATGTGACATGCTTGCATAACCAATGTATACAAAGAAATCTGTAATTTATCATGCTGTCATTCTTAAAGATTTTAGTGGACTATACACAAATGATACACAGCTGTGGTGACCTCTCAGTAGCTCATGAATGATCTAGACTATCCTTCTCATGGATATGGATAGTCTTCATAGATTCACCAGACAACAGTCTGCTATTCATAGACCAGCAGCCCTCTAGAACCACACCTGGCACTCTTGCACCACCCAGTCAGTCAGACAACTGAAAGTTACAACCCTATAGGAGCAGGTCCCCAACGCAAACTTGAAGTAGCTCTCACTGGCTCATCCAGGGTTGCTGCTGGGATAAGGAGACGTCAAACATGGTGATGGTGAACATAAGAGGCTGACAATTTTCCTGACTGTTGCTTATCAGCAGGTAAGACTGATCATTAATGGCATTGTGCCTTGCCTACATGTCAAGTGCCTTTTCCCTTTGCCTCTTGCTTGTGCTTAGATTGCTTGATTTCGCTCAGGATTAATTACACTGGTAATCAGTGTGTGATGTTGTAACAAAATCCATCAAACTTAGTCCATGATCTGTTGCTATTTTATCATCTGATATTCAAAGAATATTGATGTTCTGGTACATCATTTTAAAGTAGATGTCAAATGCTGCAAGTGCCTGTTTTACTCCATAAAAGACAGAGAGATTCTTTACAGAAGAGCTCAGATGTCTAAATGTGAAATGACAACAATTTGATGCTTCTGTCTGTGGTGAAATGGTGAGAAACTTATACTGCAAAGGTTGATTTCAGTGATTTACCCAACTCTACTTGTGATGGCTGTAGCCAAGACGTTAAAAAAATTCCCTGAAAGGGCACGAGAAGGCAATTCAAGTCATCTAGACGTAAAACATTTTTTTCATCTTTAAACTTCAATTTCTTTCAGTATTCATACTTCAACATCAGAAAAAAAAAAAAAAAAAGAAAAAAAAAGGACAAGATATCTATAGACAAAAGTCTCTATTTAAATATGACATTTGGTAATGTGCACTGCTTCTCTGCATAAGCAATTCATTTTATTGTCAGTTGTAGAATCTTCTAGTCGAAGGACCAGTCTAAACAGTCTCACCCCATCATCATACCCTAACTTCTCAGATTAATGCTCACTTTTATTACTTCTCTGTTTCTCATTCTTTGAATTAAGGTTCTGCATTATTAACCTGTACATTTCAAAATCATTTTCTGCTCTTTTTGCCTAATGAACGGAGAGAAAGAGCATTGGCCACTTCACATACTAACCTCATAAATTCTCAGATTCTGCACCTTGTACAATAGCAATCTTGGTGATCAATCATAATAGGGTGCGAAAGTAATTCATAGTCCTAAAATGGAGTATGCTTTTTACAGATGGAATGAATGAAGTAGATCCCTTAAAAGGATTCAGTGAATTTAGTTCCTAGGCATAAAAAATGAACATTGTGACTGTGTTAATTAATGTTTTCTCATAATTTAACCAAATGAAGAGGCTTTTCATGGCAAGAAACACATCCTCAATTGTATGGTTTCTTATCTGTAAGTTAGGTGTTTAATAAAAATAACTGAAAATAATCCTCAAGCAATTCTTTGTATTCATTAAGAACATGTGAATATAATTTATAACTCCATAGGAATACAGATTAGTAGTTTGCCTATTTCTAGGAATTAAATTTCTGATTTTATATTTTATATGTCATTATTCAGTTGACAATGTTTACTACTATAAAACTTTTGTTATATTTTCTATTTGAAACACATACAGTTTCAGAATTTAGTTACATAATCTAATCATTGTTTGAAATTTGTTGTTACGTTTACCACATGGTTTGTTTTGTGCTTCCATGACTGGCCAATTGATGAAGTTAATTAAACAATCAAGAATTACCTTTCTTATATTGAACAGCAACTTTTAGGGCAGCCATGAATGATGGGTGTGATTTATTACAGACCAGTATGTCCTAGTATTCATTCATTTATTTACAGTTGTGAGAAAATACCTCTCGTATAGCAAAAATGACGCCACATTTTCTGAAAGTTTAAAATTATAGAGATTCCTTGGTCACCATAGAGTCATAGACTCATAGAATGGCTTGGCTTGGAAAGGACCTTAAAGATCATCTAGTTCCAACCCCCCTGCCATGGGCAGGGATGCCACCAAATATTGATGTACAAACTTGCAAAGTGTAACCTCAGTAAGTAATGTAGAGAACTGAGACAACATATAATCTTACCATGAAATAAATAGTATTCGCTCTAAATAAAGACACAGCAAATGGAAACACTTCTTTGTTCTGGATTTTATGTTGTGAAATCTTTTCCAGGACACATTTATCTTTGATATTAGATACCAGTTATTAATTCCAACTTAAATATTGAAAAATGATAATTCAACAATGGAAATTCTACAGAATCATTCTGAATATTTTTACCTGAATATGGTGTATTACACAACCAAGTCTTACAAAGTCTTATTTTCAAAATTTGGAAATGATGAAATGAAAATTAATTTAGCTGCACCTACAACAGAATAACAAAATTCTAACTGTAATTGAACATATATAATATCTATTTATGGTGCCTCAATAAACCTTTGGACCACATTGTTTTCAGAAATCTAAGCAGTAAATTAAGGCTTTGTCCAATACATACAATAGCATCTGATCACCAGAGATTATGCTTAAGATAACAAAAGAAAGAAAAGATTCCCAAAGCATGTCCAGATATTTGGTAACTATTCCATAAGAGCTGTTTGGATAAATCAGATAAACAGTTTAAATAGTTCAATCTTACTAATTCAGAACAAAAACCTTAATTTTTAATAGTACATAGAGTAAATCAAATGGATGGTGGTTTATAGACTAGAGGTCTAATGTAGGAACTGATGACAGGAACTAGGCATAAAAGACAAGACAGGCATCATCTCATTAATTCTCCCATTTTAAACCATTTTAAAGTCAGAAAGGTAAAATGAGTGCCAGAAAACATGGCAGTGCCTTAAATACCAAACAGCACCTTTGAACCAATCAGAAGTTTAAGGCAGAAATTTGATGCCATTTTTTGTTTGTTTGTGTGTTTCAAACATGGAAGCAAGGTCTCTACGAGTGTTCATGATGGTCAGTTCTGCATACAACGCAGATTTCGGTGTTACAGTTTTGGTAAATGTATCTGAACAGAATCACATCTGACTTGTCCAGCACTTGTCCAAGACAGTTCCCAAATCTAAACAGAGAAACAGTTTGCATAGGGTTTTTAAGTTAGATTTTGCAATGCTGCCTAGACACTGACTAAACATAAAATTTACCCCTTAATCTGTAACACTGAAACAGGTTTTGCATTGGTTGTTGCTAATTTGATGTTAATAGTTATGTATATCTATGCATACATCTCTGTTATAGTAATATAGATATTAATATATATATATATACACATAGTATAGTAAAAAAATATTTGGGCAGACAAGATAAGTCCTTGTACTTGGCTGCTGTAAGTGTTCTGAATAGCATGAGTCCAGGACTTCTGTAGGAAGCACCAAAAAGCTTCTTTCAAACTGTTAGGGTGGGTTAGGCACAACAGATGCATTTCTTCAGGGTGTTCATAAAATCCTAATTCACAGGAGAACTTTATTCATATAAATAGTGTGGTTCATCAGTAGAATAAACAATAAATAATTCTTATCAAAAAGAAAATTCAGACTAGAGTTTAAACATGTTAATTATCTTCAGTTAATTAGCAATCCAGAGCTAAACTTTAGTAAAACAGTGATGATTTACTCCAGTTGAACATCTGGTTTATAATACAACAGTTTACACAACACTGCTATATGATGTGTCCTGAAGATCTTACACTGGAAAGATACAACAACCTAACAAGTATCAAAGAAAAAAAAAAATCTGTCCCCAGATTGCAGACCAGATAAAAATCAATAATTTAACATAATTTTCAATTAGAATACTTTTTTTAGGCAATTATTACTAGAGTTACCAGATCTCTCAATATCAATATGATGTTGAGATGGTACATATAGATGTAAGATGCATTAAATTTTTTCAGTGTCCTTGATGAATTTAAACCATTTTTATTTATATTTTATAAATATAAACTTCTTTGTAGGTATTACTAAATTTTATTATACTTTTTATCACCAAGGATAGGTACTTAAACTAAGGAATTGTTGATCAAAACTGCAGAAAAAATGTAGTAAATTAGCAATTTACATGAAAGTTTCCCACCAGAAATGTACAGAAGTGTTGGTCCTTTCCCTCTTTGAACTTGTTTGCTCCACAGCGAGCATTCTAATGGATCATTCAATGGATTATTCAGTGACTTTCCTTTCTATTTTTTCCAGCCCAACTAGGCTGAAAACCATTATGTAACCCTAATACAGTTAAGATTCTCTGCGTGAAGAAATGGTTCTTGATCTTTGTTCAGAATTTGGTTTTTCTTTCTTATCAATTTATGTCATTATTCTGTCATCTGTAAGTAATTGAGTATAATAACTCAAACACACATCATCTGTTCTAGGAAAGAGCTTTTGTTGTGCAGTTCAATATTCTTCTAAATGTCTTATTATATGGCATTTTGAGCTTTTCAGAAAGGTTGACTACACCAAAGAAAGGAAAATTCAACTCCTTTTTCTACAGTTTGCACAAAGCTTTCTTCAGAAAGCTCCCAAAACAGTGAGAAATGCAGCATACAAAAAAAAAAAAAAAAAAAAAAACCCTTGGAAATATTAATTTGTGTAATTTTGTTTCTCTAATATTCAAGTATTAATTGCAATAATCTGCCATAAAGTCTTTCTACCACATGTTCTCTTATTGTTATCATTATTATTATTTTATATGTACAGCAAATAAGCTTTGAGACTCACATAAGATAGTCTACAAGGAATCAATTAAATTAAAAAGTAGGAAACGCCAATATGTAAAAGCTACATTTCTAATACAGTCCACACTATATCTTCAGAAGATTTCTGCAGGTTACTGTGAAAGTCAATACTCTGTAAGTACGCCATACTGGTGTGTATTTATATAGATAATGATAGCCCAGTAATGATATATAGATAATGATACCCCAGTATATTTATAAAGATAATGATAGCCCAGTACTCATTGTCTGTTTTTTTGCTATACGTCACAGTGAAAAACAAAGTAACAACAACAAAAGCTACAGATTAGAAAATAATGTTTCTACAAAACCTCCGAGCAAGCTACGGATATGTTTTGTTATAAGAAACTTCACTGAACTCAAAAACAACAAAAAAAAAATTTTTAAAAAGACAGAATTCTTTCAGAATTTATTTAATGTACGTGCTTGTGGTGACCCCTTTGAGAGAACAGATGCAAATAAATTGTATCAATTAGTAAATTTTATCAATTAGTAATTCTAATTATCTTACAGCAGAAGCTTCCAGGATAATTTCAGGCTTGAGGAAAAAGATGGATATGTGTATATTTTAAGTTTGTTGTAGTAGTGAAGAAAAAACAAATAATATATTTTCTGAAATTAAGAAAATAAATAACTGAAAAAAAATACAATAAAAGGCTATTCTGAATCAGATTAATAACGAGATATTACTTGGTTCCTTTCTAACTAAAAAAAGCCACCGAACTAAATTAGCGTGAATCAGTCTTGCTTTCTGACTCACAATTTTCTGAATTCCTATCAAAGGTTAAAACCATCAAAATGAAAAATCAACTAAACAAACACAAACAAACCAACAAACAAGACAACTGATCCTTTGAAATGTTTTCACGTCTCAATAAGAGTTCTTACAGATTTAAACTCGTTGACATTTGGGACCAAAGTAACTGTGATGATTTACGGTAGATAAAAATTTATCTCTCTGTCTATTATCTATCTAAGGTAGATAAATTCTGCAGAATTATGTAAAAGCAGGTATTTCACCAGTCCTGCAAAGGAAAAAAAATAATAGTGATAAAGATGTTTAAATTGCAGTTAAATTTGTGGTAAAACATCCATTTTAAATACATTTGTTTCGTATACCTTCATCTACTTGAAGTTCATAGCCATTAGCTCCCTTTCTAAAGGTAATTCTTAAAAATTTATTCTGCTGAAGGACAGAGCAAATTCATCTCATTTGTTAAAAAGTTGCTTTTCTTCTCTTCAGATCATACTAACAACCGAAGTTGGTTTTGCACGAGAACTGTTAAACATCTGCTGAGTCTCTTGTACCTGGTAGGCACTGATCTGCCACTTCTCACAAAGATTCCCTAACTGAAGCTACTGGTTAGTACGTCCACTATAAAGGAAGGAGAACAAAAGACTACAGCTAGTAGTCTGGGCCCTCAGATGACGGAAGAGTGCCACAAACATCAGTCATTTCTTGTGATGAAATCATCCTTCTTCTAAAGCATATTTTTTATATTCCTTGATACAGTCACATTTAGGAATTAGAAATCCAGACAATGACACCACTGAATTTGGATTTCCTATTTTTTGAACGATTTTATTAATCCTTTAGAACCTTTTGATTATATCCTTCAACTAAACTAAACTAGCAAACAACACTTTATTCTCAGAGAGCTTGGCTTGGTATGTATATATGTACTGGGTTGGGCTGGGATGTTAACTTTCCCTGCAGCAGCCCATACAGTGATGTGCTCTGCACTTGTAGCTAAAACAGCAGTGGTATCACACCAGTGTTGTGTCTGCTGCTGAGCAGTGCTGGCACAGCATCAGGACTCTCTCTAACCCCCCTAGGGGTGGGCAAAGATGTGAGAAAAGAAACATCACCAGGGCAGCTGACCTAAACCAACCAAAGGGATATTCCATACCATATGATGTCACACTCAGCAATAAAAGGTGGAAAAAGGAAGAAGAGGGGAGGGGTGGGCTCTCGTTGTGAAAACATCTGTCCTCCTCCCAAACACTGGCTACGTGTGTTGAAGCCCTGCTTCAAGGACGTGGTCAAGCATCGCTCATTTGTGGGAAGTAGAGAGTAATTTATTTCCTCTGCACTTCCACATAGCCTTTACTTGTTTTGTTTAGTTTTCCCTTTCCCCCTCCCTTTTCCCTTTCCTTTTTTTCCCCTTTAGTTAAATTGTTAATTGTTTAGTTAAATTGTTTAATTAATAATAATCTTTCCTTAATAATATTTTTTCTTCCCTTTAATTAAATCATCCTTATCTCAACCCGTGAGTTGTTCTTTCCTTTACTTCTTCCCCTCCTCATCTAAGGAGGGGGAGTGAGAGAGCGGTTGTGGTGTTCAGCTGCCTAGCACGGTAAAACCACCACAATATACTAGGGTTGTGCTAAAACAAGATGCCAAGAGGAGCCTTTCAGGGGAGTTATGTTCCCCTTCTATCTCTTAGCCTCACTTTAATTGCAGCCAAGGCCTAACAAGAATATACATAAACCATTCACACTAGAAGTTCTGGATATGTACCTATGCCAGAATCAGTGCTGCAGAGAATGTCCCTCAAAGAGATAGGCACCTATTTAGGCTGTCTGAGCAACTGCTAAATAAGGAGCGCTCTCATTGCAGTTTTGGATTTGTGCCATTCTCTTCTGCTCACATCCTATCTAGTCAATTATGTTTCTAACTGTCTTTTGCATAATTTCTAGGGTCATAGAAAGTGCATGGAATGACATTGCCTACATAAGTGGCACATTAATAACAGTGAAATCAACAAGCAGCATACAGTGCTGAAAATTGGACTCTTTTAGAAAAAATATGAGAATATGAGAATAGAATGAGAGAGAACACACTAGACATTGTAGTGGGTTTATGTGTCAAGGTTTTGGTACCACTGGTGCTATAGGGGTGGCTTCTGTGAGAAGAATCCAGAAGCTGCCCCATGTTAAATAAGGGCCCTGCTGCTGGCCAGAGCTGAGCCAATAAGCAATGTTATTTGCACCTCTGTGAGAGCAGATTTAAGAAAGGGGAAAAAAAAAAAAAAAAAACAAAAAAAAACCTGCGAGTGAGAAGCTGTCTTGCAGACACCAAGGTGAGTGCCGAAGGAGGGCAGGAGGTGCTCCAGGCGCCAGAGATGAAGTTCCCCTGCAGCCGTTGGTGAGGACCATGGTGAAGTAAGCTGTCCCCCTGAAGCCCATGGTGTACCACAGTGGAGCAGATCTCCATGCTGCACCCCGTGGAGAAGCCCCCGGTGGAGCAGGTGGATGTGGCCTGGAGGAGGCTGCGGCCCATGGAGAGCCCCCGCAGGAGCAGGCCCCGGGCCAGAGCTGCAGCCCATGGAGAGGAGCCCAGAAAGGAGCAGGGGGGTCTGTGGGGAGCTGCCGCCCATGGGGGACCCGTGCTGGAGCAATTTGCTCCTGATGGATGGACCCCATGGTACGGAGCCATGTTGGAGCAGTTCTTGAAGAGCTGCTGGCTGTGGGAAGTCCACGCAGGATCAATTCAGATTCAGGAAGGACTGCATCCCCTGAGAGGGACTGCAAGTTGGAGCAGGGGCAGAGAGTGACCGTGAAGGAGCAGCAGAGATGAAGTGCTATAGACTGACCCCATTCCCCCATTCCCCTGCGCTGCTCGGGGGGGAGGAGATGGAAGAGGGTGGATGGGGTGAAGGCATTTTTTTTTTTTTCTTTTCCCCTTTGTTTCTCACTTCTAGCTTGTTAGTAATAGACAATAAATCTTACTGCCTCCCTATTCTGAGGCTATTTTGCCCATCACAGTAACTGCTGAGTGATTTCCCCATCCATATCTCAACCCTTCAGCCCTTTGCATTGTATTTTCTCCCCCTTCCTCTTTGAGGAGGGGGAGTGAGAGCGGCCGTGGTGGAACTCAGCTGTCTACCCAAGTAAAACCACCACAGACATATGCTTATTTTCAATAAAGTATTTGAGGCAATATTAGAAGAAATCTCACACTTTTAGTTCAGATCAAAATAAATATGAAGACTTGTGGATAAAAATTGACTGGGGCAATAAGAATAACTGCGAACAAAGTTTCAAGATTGAGTCATACACTGTCACAGGAAGCAGAATCAGCTCTTTTCCTATCGCACATCATCATCAACAATCTGAAAGTGAGACGAGTGTACTAATTAAATTTGCAACTGAAAGTGTAGTGACCATCCATGAAAAAGAATACAAATGTAACTAAAAAGAACAGAAACATTTTAAGAAAACCTAACTTGAGTTTAATCAGAAAATAATGTAATATATTATTCTGTAGAAAGATGACACCTGGATTAAAGTTAAATCTAAGAGTTAGAATTAAAAATGAACTCTCGGTATCATTAAAGATGGTCAGAAATTTTCCAGTGAATTTACTGTTTTCTTTTTTTGATGTGCCAAATTGTTTACACTGTGAATGTTCCAGGGGAGAAACGACTTTCAACATCTTATTTTTTTTTCCTAAATCTTTCAGAACTGTTAAAATATCATATTTTGACCTTTTTACACACACACACACATACACACACAACTGTGTAAAAAGTGTTAGCTAATTATAGCTGGCTTGTCATTTAAAAAGTTAAAATTGTAGCATTTGGAAAATGTCAAAGTGAAATGTTTGAACTGACTTGAACAGTTGAAGGG
Source organism: Anser brachyrhynchus (assembly GCF_964034855.1). Lineage (NCBI taxonomy): Eukaryota > Metazoa > Chordata > Aves > Anseriformes > Anatidae > Anser > Anser brachyrhynchus. Next base: position 96,722,424 of record NC_137696.1, on the reverse strand, counting down.
GTTTATTAGTTCATATTCTTTTTTTTTTTTTAATTATTTGATTCAGTTCTTAAAAAAGAAAATATTCAACTCTCAACTCTGAAATTTTGCGGGACTATTGACATTTCTTTTCCAACTCTAAATGTGATATTTAGGGCTGGAAAAATAATCCACTGTCAGCACAGTTTTTGGCATCATATGCCACAATATCAAGTAATCAATCATAAAATTATTAGTCACTTTCTACCTTGTCTGTTAAGACTGCATGTAGAATATTATATATATTTCTCAGTATCTCAGTACCAGATTGGAAAAGAAAGGGAGTGGAGTGAAAAATAACAAATTGCATGGAGTTGGAAGAGCAACTAATGTGGTTAGATTGTTTAAGAAATTTGTTGTATTGGGTTTATGTGGCAAGATCTTGGTAGCAGGGGGCTGCAGGGGTGGCCTCTGTGAGAAGAATCCAGAAGCTGCCCCATGTAAGTTAAGGGCCAGTTTCTTCTGGATCCAAAGGGACCTGCTGCTGGCCAGAGCCGAGACAATAAGCGATGTTGTTTGCACCTCCGTGAGAGCCGATTTTAGAAAGGAAGAAACAAAACAAAACTAAACAAACAACAACAAAACTGATGGGCAATAGCAGCTGGTATTGCACAACTATCTCATAACTAGTGAGAACCAGCCCTGAAAACCCCAAGGTCAGTGAAGGAGGCCAGGAGGTTCTCCAGGTGCCAGAGCAAAAGTTCTTATGCGGCCTGTGGAGGAGCCCCCAGTGGAGCAGGTGGATCTGGCCTGAAGGAGGTGCGGTGGTTTTACTCAGGTGGACAGCTAAGCTCCTGGGGGTTGAGATAAGGTCAGGGAGACCGCTCAACAATTATCGTCATGGGCAAAACAGACTCAGTATAGGGAGATTTATGAAATGTATTGCCTATTACTAACAAGCTACAGAAAAAAAAAAAAAAAAGAAAAAAAAAGAAAAAAAAAAGAAAAAAAACACTAAAAACACCTTCTACCCATCTACCCTCTTCCATCTCCTTCCCCTGAGTGGCACAGAGGAACAGGGGAATGGAGGTTGACCTGAGCCTCTTCCACCAAAGATACATCTTCCTTGCTTCAGCCTTGCTGCCTGGTCTTTGGGACATGGTATTCCTAAAGGCCAGTCTTGCTGGTGAAGACTGAGGCAGAGAAGACATTCTGTACCTCAGCCTTTTCACTATACCATGTAGCCAGGTCTCCTGTTTCCTTCCAGAGAGGTCTTTTCTCTAGGTGTTGTTTGTTTGTTTGTTTGTTTTTGTCATTGTTGTACTCAAAGATCAGTCTTTCCTCCAAATTCAGCTACCTGACAATACCAATGGAGAAGGCTTACTTAGCAATACCCCATAGCTACATTGAGCTACGACCTAAGCTCTAAATTGGGAAACCTCCCTTCCCATTTCTTCTTTAGCTACTACGTAAATAGCTATGTTTTGTTTTGTTTGGTTTTCCTAAATCACCAATCTTGGATTTAGAAAAGATAGTTTACAGCCAAGTCCAATCCATTATTTCAGTTGATTATAAGATTTGTCTCCTTGCTCCCAGAGACTGAGGAAGTTGCTTGCTGTGTATTTGTGCTTATACCTAAACATTCAAAGACAATACAAAAAAAAAAAAAAAAAAAGAGAGATGAAAAAGATTAAGTTCTAGAAACAAATTTAGATTTACATCTGAACCCCCTCACTCCACCTCCACCCCTCCTGGACTGTTCTTTTCTTTCACTTCCTGCTTCTCATCCTTCTATCTGATATTTTCAAAACAGAAATGTTTCCACAGGCACAGTATAGTGTATATGCATCTTGAACTGAATGTAAGTCTAAGGACGTGCCCTGCACAGATGCTCTTCATTTGCAAGATAAATTGGCAACATTTGGAACATGTTGGATTCATGCTGAGAGGTCTTGGTGGGAATTTGGCCTGAAGAAACTGAAAAATATTAGACCTACTGTATAAATGCTTAAATGTTAATATGTACATGCACAAGATATGTGTTTACAAATGTTGGTTCAAAAATGTTAAGTGTTTATTTATATTTTTCTGCTACTATTCACTGAGTAAAAATACCTCTGAAGAAATGTATCTGGTTAATAGTTCTAGTGAAAAGGGGGGTGAAGGAGAAATCTATTTAGTAGTACAAGGAGCTTTTTGGAATATAAGTTCGTGTATATATCCTCCTGAAAACAATTAGAAAGGAATATTTATTATGTGTCTATATAGCTATTATTGGCCTAGTTATTTGGTGCTGTAAGGAGTGCTTAACCCATTTGATTACCTGATAGGTAGTATTCATCTTATTGCACTGTAATGCTTTCCTACTTTTCTTTCTTTCCTCCTACAGATTATTATACTCATTATTTCAAACTCCCTTTTTAATGGTTCAAATTTTCTATTATCTTAACTCTGATAGTTGAATTTCTTGTGCGTCTTTGACCTTGCTTTTCTGTATTGTTCAACCAGATTTCAATCTTATAAATCTTATAATCTTTCATCGAATTTGAGAATTCTGGCCTTTATTCAGTACACTAATTTCACATTGGTAGATTTGCTGGATTGAGGCCTAAAATTTTACTATAAATCTTGTTTCATCTTTTGTAAATGCTATTTTAATTAATTCCTTCAGGTTTCTTCCCCCTCCCCCCCAAAATCCCCTGCAGTTTTTATTTATTATGTCATTATGCTCTTAGACTGATGTATTACATCATATAACACAAAATAAGTATAATGTTACTTTAGGGATAATAGTAGTAATGCTATAGTTGAAGTTGAATTGGCTGTTATGCTATAAATATTTAAAGTGTGATTAATATCTTGGCCATTTCTGATCTTATTTGGAAGAAACTTCAAATGGAAGCTGAAGATCTAGCTGTAAATCTAGCTGTACTACATAAGTACTCTGCATTTATCACCTTTTCTAAGATCTGTCTAGGGAAATTTTTTCCCCTCTGCAAACCCAGAAACTCTCAGACAGGTTCTCATTCAGCTTTTTTTTTTTTTTTTTTAATATATATATATATATGTATCCTGAATAAAACCAAAAATAGACCTTGAATCAGTATGATGAAGTGTTCCCGTTTCCTCGCTGCTTCTTATTCCTCCTTTCTAGCAGTATGTGGTTCAGTCTAGAAAAGGGAACAGTGTAAATAGATCTTCAAAAAAAAAAACAAAAAACAAAAAAAAATTAGTATGGTATGTTATCAATGACCTTTTTGTCCTATCTTGGCATGAAGGTGCTTGAGTTTACTGATGTAATAAAAGGTTTTAAGGACTAAACATCTCACAGGAATATTGACAAGGGTACTGCTTTGGAACAGTATATGAAAAGCTTGCCTTTTTTTTTTTTTTCCCTTTTATAGTGACAATTGTTAAGTATTTTTTATTTATAAAATTTTATATTTTCTTTACATACTAATACCCAGACATTTTTGTAATGTATTATAAACATATGCAATAAGTAGACGTGTAGACATGTAAACGTTTAAACATATGTAAAATGTTTATAATAAGCATAACAATAACATAATACAATATGGGCTAACACCAGATAGGGCCTCAAAAAGCTCTCACAATATAATGCTTAGTTGTATTGGAACAAAAAGCAGAAACCTGAACAAGGTAAAACTTGAACTTGCTGTACAAAACAAATCAAATGTAAGATTTAAAAGGTAAGTATTCCCAGCATTCAGTCTCTCCTTGCCTTCCATCTTTCAGTTTGATTCGGCAATTTTCATTACTTCAGATGTGCTCAGATCCCTCCTGGTCTGTAGATGAAGTCTCTGTCCCTTCTGAAACGTATTATTATTAATAATGTTAATATTAAAAATGATAGTATTCCTAAACACAGAATAGCTAGAGCAAAGAATGAAATAATTATAAAGCAGTGGCAAGTAAATGATTTATGGAGAAACTGTCTGAAAGTTCTCTATCTTTTCTTTGTCTTCCAAATCAGGAAGACAGCCAAGATCCTCCATGTTTCTTCTTCCATGTCTCCTTTCCTTGATTAAGAAGGAAAATCTGCAAATAAATGCACTACAATATTTCCAAATTCAGACCATTTAACTGTAGTTTTTCCTCCCTTTAAAAGTTCAAAAATTTTAATCTTCAAAAGAGGAGTAAGTAGGACATAGTTTTCCCTTCTTCTTTTCTTAAGTAGTGAGTGAGTAATCCAAGGAAATTCATGGAAATATTTACCTGTAAATATGATTGTTCTATATCTTTGATATGTAGTTAATGGGTGTATTTATAATTATAACAAGATTGTTTGTTATTGCTATTGTAACTAATTGATCCCAGTATAGTATATTTGCTCTAATGGGAGAATTAATTATGTATCTCTCACTATTTATTATAAAAGAACAAAAAAGATTTAAATAAAATAAACCATGAAAAGAAACAATATTTTCTTATTGTCATTTTTTATATTATTATTTTTTTTTTCATATTGTCAATCTTTTCTTTGGATAGTGTTCTTGAGAATTATGTAAAATACTGTTTTTATGCTGAAAAGCTTTTATATGTGTATAAAAAAAGAGTTTGGAATCTTTTTTCCATCATTCCACATCTTATCGATAAACACAACAAATTAAATAATATCTAAAAATAAGACAGAGGATTACACACTACATTGTAAAGATGTTTTTAGACTTCTTTCTATAAAGACAGTTAATATTTTCTTTCATTTCTATTAAAATATTACATATTTACGAGTTGAAAATGCAACCAAAACTATCCCCCCCCCCCCCAAAAAAAAAAAAGAAGTCAATTTCAGTCAAGCCCAACTTTAAAAAACATATTTCTTCTTCTTCCACTAAAAGGAGAGCATATAAAACTCTCTGACCCAAATAAGCAACTCTACTAGTACCCTGTTCCTGTCTCCCAGGTGACATCTCAAAAGCCTCCACTCAGCCTTTACATCTCTTTCCTTTCAGAGAAGAAAGAAGCTGAAATAGGCAAGGGACAAAGAAAACACCAATCAGCCTTAAGAAATAAATATCAATACAGTTCTTTTTCAATGCTAGGATCTTATCAAGAACATCTCAGTCCTGAGATGTTCAAGTCTTCAGTTGGTGAGATGTTTATGAAAGCATTGCTTAAAATTCTTTATGCTGTTCTTTCTTGTAATGACTTTAATAGGTGATTGATAAAAGTAAAAATGTGTCTAATAAGACAAAAGGAAATATTACGAATTCTTGTTATTTGTAATAGACCTCTTATGTTAGACCAGCTTTTGTTAAGAATAGCAACTTAATTGCATTTTGCTCATATAAAACAAAACAAAATATTTATTTTTACCATTTAAGTTATCTGCATTATAGTAAATTGAATTCATCAGCCTACAAATAAAGTTTTGTGGTTATTTATATCTTCTTCTATAGTCAAAGATATACTTAAACATATATGACTTCTACATGTTCTGCAGTTTTAAGTAGGAAAAAATCACTCTTGATGGGTAATTCTGAGATCTTTATAAAGAAGCATTCAGAAAAGTCTGAAACTGAATCATCACCTGGTAAGATTCATTTTCTTGAATTTAATTGTAGTGGACCCACAGGCATTGTAAAATCTCCAGACTTCGTAATGGCATTCAGGACTTGACATGGAGAGACAGTTTAGGATTTGGCTGCTGTTATTTACTTTCTTTCCTTTAGATAAAATAGAAACATAGCACATAAAAAAGGCAAAGCACTTAAGGCAAAAAGGCATAGCACTTAAAAAAGGCAAAACTGCAGAAGGAGCAAGAAAAGAGAGTGGACAGAGCACAGATGGCAGGTATTCAGTTCTTCAGTTTTTGCATTTGCTTTCCCTTCAGTGAAGGCTTTTTGACAGAAATGGATGTTCTTCCTTGAACAGAGAAAATACATGGGCTTTTGTCATAGATAGGATTTCACTGGCAATGGCTGTGTTAGCTGTGGCTATGTTAGCTATGGCTATATGATACTTCTAGTTAAAAAGGGAGAATAGCAAGTATCTGTGAGGATGTAAGACCTGTCTGGCTAATTTTGAAAGCTTGAGGCTGGAGGAGGGAAGAAAATTTGGTGTAGTTCTCTTCACACTGCTTGTTGCAGGGGTTCTGGATGAACCTAATGACTGAATTGCCACTAGTTTTTGGCCAGTCTACTGACTATTAATTCACATGTCTTTTACCCTGTCCCAGAAAGGACCTGTGAGTGATCCATCACTCTCATTATGACTTGTTCATTCTGGGATGAATTAGGAAGTTGTCCTGTGTACTCAACCAGTATGATCTGCAAATTCTTACTTTGATACTATGTTTATAAGACAACTAAATGATGTTTTAAATACCCCTAAAAAGACACATAAAAAAAAAAAAAGGGAGCTATAGATTACTATCTGAGAGTTTTCTCTGCTGTTTCAATTATAAACAAAGTATAAGCAAAATATCATAAAGATTACCACAATGATATATCATTGTGAATATAATTTGTGTTTCCAAAAGAGAAAGGAAAGGAGAACTTTAAAAGTCAAGAATTCCTTGTAGATTATAATACCTTCACTTACCTATGGACATTTGGGCAATATTCCTCATAGCATTTATCAATATTAAATTACAGCCTGGTAGAACCTAAATAGTATAGAAAAGTGCCAGTGTCAGTGAGCCAGGGTTGCTTTCTCTCAAATGAACATGAACTGAGGAATTTGGGATGTTGCTGCTATGTCCGTGAGTCAGATTCACCTTCTTTCAGTTGCACAAAGGACAAATATTTGACCACCCAGGGAGTGTTAATACCTGCCCCCCCCCCCCCCCCCCTTTTTTTTTTTGACCACCCAGTGAGGATTAATACCTGCTTTTTGGCTTCAGTGGAATGGAAATACTGTTCAGTATCTCAGTATTCAGTTTCTTTTATTCTTTATGTAAAGAGAAAATGTGAAATCTGATTTCTTAAAAGTGGTCCTATTTCAACCAGATATGAATATAGAAACTGAGCTGGAAAGCTGCCATATTTAATTTTTTTTTTCTCTCTTTTAAACAATGTGATTTCTGGTGTCTCCCTTCGTTTCTCACCACACACACACCACCACCACCACCACCACCACCACCCCTTCTCTTTTCTCCTGAAAGGTTAAAAGAGGTTGGGAATAGCCAGCATTGGCTCACTGAAGATAAATCATGCTTGACTGTGCTTGGCTGTGCCTGGAATGAAATATCCAGTTTTGGAACAACAACACATGAAAAATATTAATAAACTGGACTGAGTTTGGTCACTTGATGTGGTCAGAAAATGCTTCAGAGGAACCTAATAGCAGCCTTTCAATACCTAAAGGGAGGTCATTAAGAAGACAGAGCCAGGCCATTTACACGGTAGGTGAATGGGTCACAATAGTTATAAATCATAACAGGAGAAGCTCAGACTGAATATAGAGGCAAAAAAATAACTACAAAAATAATTAATCATTGGAGCAAGTTGAGCAAAAGTCTCCGGTGGATCTCTTCCCACCTGAAATATTCTTTTTCTATGAATTTGTGAGTTACCTAATCCTCTTCAGACACAATTTAAATTCACTTGGAAACATTTTCCCAAATGTTTGTGTGAAGAAAATTCCCTTTTTAGAGATAGCCACTTCTTAGATTATACTATGACATAGAGATGTTGATAATCACAGTAGTAGAGATTTATACGATTAACTTGTACTTGAGACCTGCATAAACATGGGTGCTACATCATATCAGTATCTGATTCATAACTACACTCTAGTAACATAAAGAATTCCTTTGTTAAATAAATATGACCAAAACAGTTCTCTTGCAGCAACTTCATCACCAAATTCCCTTCATGCACAATCCTGTGAACCACTGTGCAGCCTTTTGCCCTCCACAACAGCTGAATATTCTCTGCTCCAATAGTCTTAGAAATTTTTTTCTCTCTACAGAAGGTTCTTATAAACCATTACAATTGTACCGTTGTGCATTTTACCTTTCCTCACAAAGTGACTGTTGTACACCACTAATGCTCTTGGACAGTTAAATGCATCTAGGCTAGGCTATTTCAACATAGTCTACCTGGAACTAACACTGACTGTCATTCTGAAATTCTAACAACCAAGAAATGGAGCTGTCCACATCCTCAGCAACACAAATCACACATGCATTTGGCATTGCACATTACAAACAGCCATATTGAAGGTAAAAATCATATAATCATTTTATGCTTTCATTGATAAAAGACCCTGAATTATTATTTTTTTAATGTGATGCTAGCTCTGAGTCTAACTCTAGGAGGACAATGTTGCAAACAGTACTTTTTTCTAAAAGGTACCTTCAAAAATTTATGTCAAGCAATTGAAGCTTCTTTTAGTTTTCACCAGTACTTGAGTTTGGTAAGACAACAAAAATTAAAAATAAAATTAGAAGATAAGTTACAAACATTAATTTTTTTGTCAAGTCTTCCTTTATGCCTGGAAAAGATGGAGAAACAGAACATTTTTTTTTTTTCTGGAGATAGAAGAAAAAGTCTATTTATTTTGCCATTACTTCACCTGAACATAGTAAGAACATATATTTAACAAATTGAAGTTCTATACTGGAGATGCATTGTCACACATTATAAGGCATAAAGAAGCCATAGGATCCACAGAAAGATTTGAAGACTTCAAACAAAATGAGGATTTTTAAATTTTTATTAAATGATCACTCATTATTAGCATGGCCATTGTCTAAATAGTAAATACTGAAGACTGAATTTATATCTGTAAGATTTCAGAGGACTTCCTACAAAAAATGTGGCTGAACAAAATTCTTCCAATTGAAAGTATTGTTTCCAGCAATATACTTAGTAGCTCATGAGCATTTTCTCATTTTTTCTCCTTCCTTCTCCTTCCCGACAATCTAAGAAATGTTAGCAGTAGGTACTGACTCACTCTCTTGATAATGTTCCTTCACTCTTAGCTGTTGACAAAAGTTCTAAAATACATTCTGAGTGCTCTATCATTTCTAAGTCCAAGAATACCACTGACTTGGGTCCTGCCACCCTAGCTGGTGAATCACTGTGTAGTTATCCACAGTCTTGCATTTACTATATCTGATCTGATTTTGGAGGCAATGGTAATTCTACTTCATTATAGCTCTTTTTTTTTTTTTTTTGTGTGTCAATAATTTTCTATTGATAAAAGTACTTAAATGAAGTTCAAACAATTAAAAAAGAAAGTCTTACTAAATGCTCCACAAAAGTCTGAAAAAATAGAAAGCCTAATAAGGCCTTTAGAAACTGTATTTGTTGTTCATACTCTATTTTTTTTTGTGCTTCCACACTCAAAGTGGTTTGTTTTAATTATCGTTTCCTATTTCTGTTTATTTTTATTTTTTTAATTTATTTGTTTATTAACAAAGCAAAGCAGATACAGAAGGAGAAAGAAAAAATGTAGGGATGTTAGCCAAGTCAAGAGTAAGTTTTGTGAGGCCACTTCAGAAAAGATTAAAATACAGAGTCTAGCTGAGAGAAGGGGAAGGGAAGGGAAGGGAAGGGAAGGGAAGGGAAGGGAAGGGAAGGGAAGGGAAGGGAAGGGAAGGGAAGGGAAGGGAAGGGAAGGGAAGGGAAGGGAAGGGAAGGGAAGGGAAGGGAAGGGAAGGGAAGGGAAGGGAAGGGAAGGGAAGGGAAGGGAAGGGAAGGGAAGGGAAGGGAAGGGAAGGGAAGGGAAGGGAAGGGAAGGGAAGGGAAGGGAAGGGAAGGGAAGGGAAGGGAAGGGAAGGGAAGGGAAGGGAAGGGAAGGGAAGGGAAGGGAAGGGAAGGGAAGGGAAGGGAAGGGAAGGGAAGGGAAGGGAAGGGAAGGGAAGGGAAGGGAAGGGAAGGGAAGGGAAGGGAAGGGAAGGGAAGGGAAGGGAAGGGAAGGGAAGGGAAGGGAAGGGAAGGGAAGGGAAGGGAAGGGAAGGGAAGGGAAGAAGGGAAGGGAAGGGAAGGGAAGGGAAGGGAAGGGAAGGGAAGGGAAAACTAAGTACTCCAAGGATAAGTGGTCTGGCTAGTAAAGACAGATACAAGGAATACATTAAGAACCTCATCCCTTTTCTTATCCTCAGTAGTCATGTTCCCCCCTGTGTCCAGCAAAGACTGGAGATTTGGCCCTCCTCTTGCCATTAATATATTTATAAAAACCTTTTTTTTTTGTTATCCTTTACTATAGTGGCTAGGTTGATCTCATACTGGCCTTCCTGATTTTTTCTCTACATATGCTGGCAACTTCCTTGTACTCTCCCTGAGTTGCCTGCCCCTTCTTTCACCAAACATAAACTCTCTTTTTCTCCTGGATGCTCAGCAAAAGTACTCAAGGTTTTTGAATTATAGACTAAAACTTTGAGCACAGTTATAAATGTGATTTTCTAAATGTCTGTTTGGTGCAGTGGGTGAACTGGACATTGCAGTAAGATTTCAATTGAAGATCTGTTTTAATTTTTCTATTAACAGACTTTTATGCACAACTTTTATGACTTCTAAGCAACCATAATATCAATAAAAAAGTATTACATAGTTTTAACTCCTAAATGGTGTATTGTAGTATAAAAGACACATTGGAAATAGAATGATGTTTGCGTTCGTTGAAGCAACAGTGCCAAGAGTGATCTTGCATTCAAGATGACTGTGACTAATGTAACTATTACAGATTATTAAACCTCCCAGCTAATGTAGAGGCATCATCGTGTCTCCTCTGACCACTTTTTTTTTTCTGCCAAATTTCTTTTTAAAGATGACAAGAATCTTCCATTGCCCATCATGTTCATTTTTTTTTCCAGAAAAACTGATTGAGATCTAGATATTCTCTTCTGTTAAATGCTCTTCCTTAGTTATCAGAGTCCATAAACACCATGCCACTGACAGTATCAGCCATCATAGTGCAATTTTCTACAACCAGAATTGCACAGTATATTCCTGTCCATTAACAGAGAAATAAAATGCATACTTAACCAGCCAAACCAAATTCAGAGTGTTGCTCAACCATACAATTGAAATGCATAAGCATGGCAGACTTTGGAATTTACCCTTCACTTCTGTCCACTCTCTGAATTTAAGGATGGATATTAATGATGTACTTGATAAAAGGTGTCTGATTTGAAAATCATTATACTAGCACATCAGTATGTTATAGGCTTACAGGCTAATTCAAACATGTTACAATAATGTAATGTCAGGCATTAGGCATTTTGCAACAGAATTTATTCTGGGTACCTTCTGTAACTGTAGACAGACAACATATGATACAAATATTTGGCAGGTGGAAGTGAATCTTGTGAATTATTCATGGGTGATTTAAACCTATGAACCATTTATTATCTGCTTGGTACAATTCTATTTAAGTAGAAATTATAATTTTTTTTTTTCCTGAGCAAGGAATTAAATGAAATGCTGAGACTAAAAGTAGGGGCTTGGTTGCCGTTGCTGTTGTGTGAGCATGCTCTGCATCTATATTATGAAATCTTCAATCACAGTCTATTTATTTATTAAAATTAACTCATGTCTTTTCTTTTTTCCTTTTGTGGGCTCTGAGATTTCTTTATACCTTAAATTATCATGGCTCTTGAATTCAATGTCACAGTTTTTTATCTTAATTCTGGGAAATTTTATAGATAAATACCGCTGACAAAGAAAAACCAAACCAAACCAAACCAAACCAAAATAACAGTGGATGTGCTTTTTATTTAGTTTTATATTTCAAGCTGCTTACATTGGACACTAGACTAGCCTGAGATAGATCAGTGATGCATAAAATATAAAGATATTAAAGAATTATATTTAGTTATCTCTTAGGTCCACAATGTCGCATATGAGCAGTACTTATGCATGTCATATTTATGGTTATAAATACTGTTTTTTTCAATTCAGGATTTAGAGATTTTATTATCACAAATCCAACATGTATGCATGATCTCTTTGTGGAACTGTATCTACTTTATTGACAATAAGTCACTGCTGACATTACCACTGTCTGCAATGATACAAAGTTATTAAAAATAATGTCAATAAAGCCCTCACTCTGTGTTATAGTATAACCAATGGCCTGTCTAGCAAACTTCTTAACTGTGTGTACAATTTTATGTATATGTAATCATAGTCACGTCTCTGTTAAAGTCAGTGCTATCTCTCTCAGTGATTTCAAAGGGTGTCTGAGAGAATGAAAATGTACATCAAATAGATTAATCTCATTGTTCAGATTTAAATTAGGGAAAAGCTTCTGTGTTCCTCTAGAAACTTATTTTTCTTCTCCTTTTTTTTCTTTTCTTTTTTTTTTTTTTTTCCAGAGCACAGTACTATGATAGTAATCTGGCAAAATGTAGTTCAACTCTTTAGAAAGGTGAAGCTGCAGAAGGTAAAGTGGACTTGGGAGTTTCCCAGAAGAAACAAAATCCTCAAAACTGTCAGCTTTCCTAAAATGGGAACAAACATATCTCAGTTCTAATTCTGAGGTCTTTTTTATCACTCTGAATGGGAAAACTTGTTTGGCTACAAGCTATATATGGACTATTTTAAAGGACCAGATGCAAGTGAACTGAAATAAAAGTTATAGTTTCAATTAAAGTGAAATTTTAGAGAGTATTGTGGAAAAATTGGGTATGGTTTTCCCTTGTTTGTTTTTGTTGTATTCTCATTTGAGGATATGAAAAGAACTCTGCAGTGTAATATAAAATATATTCTAATCTCTATATTTAATTATGAAGAGCAATAAATTGATAAAAATAGTCTACGATTAATAAAAAGAAGCATTCAACTAAGAAGCTGCCAACTCTGTAGTTTGAGGACAAAAGTACTTTTCACCATCAGAAATAAATCTTTTGATGAGGGGTGGGGGGGAATGCAGCTTCTGCTTTTAGAAATATCTTAAAAACTTTTTGAAAATACATTTTATAAAGAGGTATATTGTCATTTAGATTTATTTAGGAAGTTCCTAAACAAATAAGAACAGCAGTTTCATTAAATATTTAGGTATCAAAATCATGAAAAGCTTTGAAAAATGTAATGTGATTTTTCCTTCATTTCAACACTTAAAAATAATCATCTGTTACTATAAACATATGGACCTTAGCATTCATGATGAAATTTATGATAACTTCAATGCTGTATCAATGACAGAATACTAGCTTCAGGCTGAATGGGTATTAAACTGACCAAAGAATGCACTGAAGACTGAAGACTGAAATCCAAGAGTAGAATCAGGAAACTTTCTTCATATATTTTCTCATTTTTCTAAGGTAGATACTTTTCTGCTAATATATGAAAATTCACCTATATAAGACTTCTACATGTTTTATGGATGCAATGGGTGAGACAGTCCATGAAGGAAAGTAAAATTTTTATCCTTCCTTTTTTCAATTTATAAGCTATTCTTTACATATACAAAAACTCTCTTTCGGTGAGATGCAAAAATAATATATACAGATTTTAACAGTAGTATTTTATTTAGAATAATGTGGTTTTTAAGTGAATCCCCCAATATTTCCTATTGAGTGTGTTGCCCAGTATGCAGAGTATGTTTTGTGCAGACAAATTGATTCCTATAGGAGGAAGTAAAATTGGAAGTGCTACGTCAGACATAAACAAAATACCCCAAAACATGACAGTTTCACGAGGGTTCAAAACAATGACTGGTCTTCTGATCAGCATTGAACTACATGCTACAATAAAAACATGTTTTTTTCTTGGTTCGAGAGATCGTATTAAATCTAGTTTAGTGTAAAACAGCTTCATCTTTCTCTTTCTATCCACTCCTATTGTGCCAAATATTTGATAACAGTCATAACAAGGTTCTTTCACTCTTGCAGTAGCATGCAGACTATAATGTCATCTGTAGATAAGCAGTTTTTGAATACTAATTTAAAGAGCCTTTTGGTTCATCCAAATCAGTACTACAGAGTTAAGAGCAGGAGAGTACACCGAGACAGAAGGGGAAAAAAAAAAAAAAAATGTAACCAACTAACAGTACATTACTATATACTTTGTCATTGAAGAAGTGTCTATAGGACTGAACAAAATTAAATTTTTCTTTCTTGTCCATACTTTCCTTGACATGAAACTGTGTCTGCTAGCTCTTTGCCATATATAACAATGCAGACGTGAACCTGTGAGAAACACATTTTCACCAACATTTCCTAAGAGGACTGTCAGCCTTCTTTTTTTCTTTAGAATGTTTTTTGTTTCTTTGTTTATTTTTTTCCCCTCGATGATTTGGGAAGTAGCACTTAGAAAGTAGTCGGTAAACTAAAATATCTGACTGCACTTACAGTGTATTTGTTTCACAGCTTGAGTATAGACTAGAAATATCTCTTCCTTTATATGTCAACGACATACTAAAAATTATACCTGCAACGTACATTTCTTTAAAAAACAGATATACCCTTGTTGTCTACAGGAGTCTTTCTTGGAATTGTTTGGTATTCTGGCAAAGGAAATAGGTCTTCTTATATATATATATATATATATATTAATATGGAAGAAATCTTCCATAACTTTTTTTTTTTTTTTAAAGATTATCCCTTGTTTATCATTTTCTGTGCTTGTTAACCTTGAGCTAACCAGTAGTTTTGTATGCCAACACAGATATATTGTCTCTTTTATCAGAAATGTAGACACCAAAAACAGTACAGATGGACTTCAGACCTGGCATAGGTTGTCATAACTCAGCTAAAACACTGTACATGTCTTGTTATTTCAGCAGTTGGGAAAAGACTATGGCATACGTCTTAGCTACCTTCATTTTCTGGAAACAATGTTAATATGGAAAATTATGCTTCTAACACTTCTAACACAAAATATGAGACAGTATAAATAAAGATTAAAAAATAATATTCTGCATGTTCATTATGTTAGCATGTTTCTCAGGATAATACGTTTAGTTTTCAGAACTTCAGTGAGTATTCCTAATTTGAAGGGGATTTCTGGCGAGCATCTGAAATCATAAACTCTACAAAGTACATATATAAGTGCTACATAAACTCTTGATTATTTTTGCTGCAAATTGATCCTTTTTAAAACATTGAACTATTTTCGCTACTTTTATAGTATTATCTCATTTATTTTTCTGTGGCTGGATGGGTGGCTATAGTACTTCAGTATGAATAAAATATAGGCTAATTTAATCATTCCAAATGAGAATCTGGGACATGTGAAAAATAGACATTTAATTCTGAGCCAGTCAACACAGGTTTTTTCTAAGTACCACTCAAGAGAAATAGCTACTTCCAGAACTATTTTCATAGGATTTAAAGTATCTTTCTAAAATACATGTGGAGGACAGATCAGGTGAGTCATCCTTTACAAGTGTCATTTTCTTTTCATTGATCATTCAAGCAACAGAAGATAAGTAGGTACCATGTAGGTATATGAAATGGGTTCTAAAACAGTAAAACTTCTAAAAAAAAAACACTTTCAAAACTTTGTATTACCAAAAGGTAGATATCATTAATCTTTTTAGCACAGAGGTAAAGATGCTTATAACAAGATCAAGTATATTGTTATATTAATGTGTTCTTAATAAATTATGAAACACATTTAAGCATCCATGAAGAGACTGATGAACAACAATGAAAACTGTATGCTAAGGTACTATTTCTCTTAGGTCTTTTGTATATCACCAATAGATTTGAGTGTATGTGCTCTCTTGTTTTTAGCATGCTACTTCTGGAATCTCCAATGTGTAACACTTAGCTTCTAACCCCAACTACTTGATCCATATTTTCAACTAATCCTAATACAATAAATATAATTGTATTTTATTTTGTTTTCACCACAGTTTTTGACACTGGAAGCATTAAACTTTTACCATTTTGTAAACTAGAATAAAACACTGGAATACTGTTCACTTTTTCTGATGAGCACATTCCATGTCCCTTGGAATATTTTATAGAAATAGAAGTTGAAAACACTTTTATTTCAAAAAAAGTGTTGTTTTATTTTCTGTGTGTGTTTTCTTTTTTTTTTGTTTTGTTTTCACTGCTTACAAATGTTAACTGTATTCTCTGTTGACTTATTCTTCCTGAAGTCCTTTTCTAGGTAATGGGAAGTTGTGATTACCCTAGCCAAAATTTAAAATGTATTTTTTCTAACTGAGAAGAAAACACTATTTGTTTCCCAAGGTACTTTTGACAAGACCTAGCATTTGTGCCCTTTGTGTTAACCTACTTCAAGAATAATAAATGTTCAGATCAGGAAGGAGGAGACAGGAAGCATTTAAAAAGATTTATGTGTGCTAAGTTTATGTAACAGCAAAACCGGAAAAATACACGGCCTAGACTCCATGCATGGAAGTTAGAAAAAATTTCTAAGAAAAAAATCTGACTCTCAAATTCTACAGGATTTTGAGAGTCAGATTATCACAACTGCACATACAGCCTAGGTCCCAGTTTAGATTACCTTTAATTACAATTTAATATGATGTATTTAATAAGATGTTAAATTAATCTAAGCCTAACTACAGAAGTTTTGAGAACCATTTATAAAAGGACATGAATTCCTAAACTGTACATTGAAGTACTCCTTTCTGAAAACTGTGTGAACCATACGCATAATGTTCCTTTATTAAGAATTTAAATTACATATGAATATTCCTTTATCCTCATGTAATCCTTTCCATGTTGTTTTAGATTTGAGAATGTATTAATCTATACAGTACATTGAAAGAAAAATAAACATTCCCTAAGGCTTATTTACCCGCATATTTACATCCAGTTCTGATTCAATTAAAAGTTTATTTGTATACCAGCAACAGCGGAATTAGAATCAGAGAATCATCAAATTATCATAGAATGATGGAATCATGGAATCATAGAATGATTTGGTGTTGGAAGGCACCTTAAAGATCATCCATTTCCAATGCCACTGTCATGGGCAGGGACACTTTCCACTAGATCAGGTTGGTCAAAGTTTCATCCAACCTGACCTTGAACACTTCCAGGGAGTGGGGATCCACAGCACCTCTGGGCAACCTGTTCCAGTGCACCTGTTTCCTTAGCACCCTCACAGTAAAGAATTTCTTCCTAATATCTAATATCCTAATATCTTCCTAATATCCTAATATCTGCCCTCTTTCTTCCTAATATCTACCGTCTTCTAACTCTATCCTCTTTTAGTTTAAAACCGTTACCCATTGTCCTACAACTCCATAGTCTGGTAAAGAGTCTCTCCCCATCTTTGTTATAAGCCCCCTGTAAGTCTTGGAAGGTTGCAATAAGGTCTTCCCAGAGCCTTCATTTCTCTAGGCTAAACAACCTCAACTCCCTCAGCTTGTCTTCACAGGAGAGGTGCTCCAACCCTCTGATCATTTTTATGACTCTTGTCTGGACCTGTTCTAAAAGGTTCATGAGGGTGGAGTAGAGGGGAAGAATCCCCTCCCTTGACCTGCTGGCCATGGTTCTTTTGATGTAGCACAGGATATGGTTTCCTTTTGGGACTATAAGAGCACATTGCCAGCTCATGTCAAGTTTTTCGTCCATCATTATCCCCAAGAATTAGGCCATAAAATTAAATAAAACTGCTAAATGGAATGGCTTGTTTTACATAAGTCTGTCATTTTTGCCAACACTTTCAAAATCTTTGACCAAAGAAAATTAATTCAACTGAATAAAGGCAATGAGTTTTGATCCTTTATGAACACATTTCTGTGGATTATCCCTTGTAACACATAAATTAGGGTAAATGTAGTTACACATTCTTATAAATGGATAGACATAGAAATGCAAATAGACATGCAGAGAAACATTTTCTCATTAACAAAGATACTAGATGAATTTCTATATGCTTTATAGAGATATTTTTGTGATTTTGATGTGCTAAACTATCAAGAAACCTTTCGCTTTGTGAAACTAGTAGCATTTTAAAGGATTTAGTTGAATCATGTCCTAGGTTGTATTCACAATAATTACAACCAAGAAAATATTTTTCCTAATTTTTAACTATGAAGTTAGTTAATACTTATAAGATGAAAATCTTTGAGATATTTTTGTTTTAAGAGCATCCTAATTAGAATAATCATGCTTCTCCTTATGAAAATAAAAAAGTTAAAAAATATATTCAAACATATATTCAAAGTTTAATAACTATCCCCGGCTAACATTAAATAAACCTGCACAAATTTAACAGTAAACATATCCACAAGTTAAAAGTAAATAAGGAAAAACAAAACAAAAAAAAAAAAACTTGAGAGTTCTCAAGGTGATTCAATTGTATAGAGAAACTATGATTCTGCTGTCACAGGATTAGAATTGGAGAGGAAGATAAGACTTGCTTATTGTGAATATGACGATTGACAGCAGAACCATTTATTTCCAGTAGCCTGGGAAATTAAAAACTTACCTGCAATCAACTCAGTAAATTGTTGTTGTTATTAAATTATTTTTCCTAAATATAACATAATGAATATTGGCACCAGCATGATTTGTTTGCTACTGTTATCTAGTCACCATGGGATTTATAGTCCTCCAACCTGACATACACATTTGGACATGTGAAAACTCAAGCATAAACGTTGAGTGAGCTGAAGTAAAAAGACAGTTATAAAATATATGATATTTTCTATATCATATGTGTATGTTTATTTGCCAACATACATATACACGTGTACTCAGATGCACACACTTTATGTGAATTTTACTTTGTACTGAACAGCTGGAACACCAATTTGTTGTTAAATGGAGCTGTACAGACAAACTGTCTAATCCTAATGTCATTTTATCCCACTATTTCTAATATTTTTTAGTGTTATGCTGTGTCAATAAACTTATTGGTTCAGATTCATAATTGTTTCACGTGATGCAACTTGATGATACTTCAGAGGATGCCATTTGGGATTATTGTGTACTTGTGTTTGTGACTATATTCAACAGGTTTCTTCTGTCTTAGCTCTGATATCCACACAAATATATTTACATAAATTATGTTCACCTCCTTCCCTCTCCCCATCTGAAAGTGAATGAATGAAAATCTATGCTAAGCTATATAACCTAGTGTTCTGATGAAAAGTTTTTTTGTTGTTTTGGTTTGTTTTTAAGTTGTTTTCCCATTTTTCTGTGATCCCCCTTAAAGCTATATATTAAGAAATTTTAAGAATATGAAGAGTGGGGGAGGCTATTTACAGAATTATTTTCCATCTCATTCTCTGTGGATTAAATCATATTTCCACTGACGACGGTCATAAAATACCCAAGGTCAGCACCAAACTACAAATCTCTGAGCATTCTGAAACTTCAGAACAAACATGCTTTGAGATCACTTCATGGAAACATATAAAACCAGAAAGAATTAATGTTCCAGTTTCCTAGTTAAGCCTTACTCAGTGGGA
Organism: Anser brachyrhynchus; assembly: GCF_964034855.1. Classification (NCBI taxonomy): domain Eukaryota; kingdom Metazoa; phylum Chordata; class Aves; order Anseriformes; family Anatidae; genus Anser; species Anser brachyrhynchus. The sequence continues at coordinate 96,703,146 of NC_137696.1, read as the reverse complement.
AGCATTTTCTGGTAACTTTTTATTATGACAGATACCCTCTGGTCTTTTCCTATTGTATCACTGTGTTCTGCTGTTAACCAGTCCATGTTCATAATAAGAAAAATCATCTCCACTCCAATGTCATTACTCTTCCTGGCTTTCCCCAAGAAAAGTAGTACTACCACCTCTAAGCTTTTACAGTCAGCTAAAGAAAGAGAAGAGTTCTTTACTGCAAAATTAAAATCTGAGCATATCTCCTCATCTATGATCCTTAACTAACAAATTCTGACCAACTGAATCTACAGACTTCAGTAAGTAGTAGCTCGTTTTGTAAAAAGAGTTGGAGCTTCCTAGATGAGAACAGCAATGCTCATGTGGATACAACAGAAAAGCATTTCCTTTTATATTTTCAGATAGAGCAAATTTTGAGTTCTTCCTAGAACTAAGTATATGTTAGATAACTTTTGTGAATCCTTAACCTGTGATGAAATGGAAGATGCAGTGTGTATAACATTGCATATCAGAAATTGAGAAGTTATTTCTTGTTTGTAGCCTGGGAAATTAAAAGCTGCATATGCAATCTGATCTGTAGATTACTTATGTCAATTGATCTTAAATACCTCATAATGAATGTTTAAATTAATTTAAAATGAAAAGAAAAAATGTAACTATAAAATATAACTGGCACGTACAAACATAGTAGAAAAAGAGCTTATGTTCTGAAATAATTAAGCTATTTCAAATTGATTTTGATTATTTGACTTTTCATTTTATTTGTTTGATCCAAAGTGTAAACAGGCAGAATTTCTAATAGTCATGCAAATCTTCATGCCATGATAATGGAGCTATGTAAATAGATCCCTATCTCAATGCTCATAAAATGTAATAGGTTTTTATATGGATGATTTGACACAATCAAGCTGGGCATAATTAGGATTCATACCTACAGATCCTACGGAATAGTCAAACATGGGATGAAACTCTTCATTCAGTTCTAAACTGGGTGCCTCAGAGTGAAAAATAAATGAGACAACAGTCAAAACTGCAAGAACTGAGGATGTGAAAGACTTAGGAATGTTTTCTTTTCATTTACTAAAACCAGTTGGTCTAAACAACAAGACAAAATCTAAAGGAAAAATAAGTAATCGAAACTGTAAAGAGAGACAGAAGACTTTTTAAGAAAGGATATCAAAATGGCCTGTTTGTGTCAGAGGACAAGAATCATCCATTTTACAGACAGCTGCAGGACCACTGTAGATATAAATGATGACATGGACCAAGACCATAATTTAATATAATATAAAGACATCTTTTTATCATATGCTTGCTTCTTAAGAATAAGATCTGAGAGAAATCTAAAAAGACAGCCAAACAACTTCCAGTTCTACTTCACAGTACCCAGACGCTGAGCCAGTAAGCAATGCCCAGAGTTCCCATGTACAATGATGTAGTCAGAATGAGAAATTTCATGATGTGCTTCCCGCAGATAACTCATAAAAGTACACATGCTAGACAAAAGACAGATGGAACCAACTATTTGGATTTTGTTTTTCTCTTCTGTTGGCACTTTTATTTCATTTAAAGAAAGAAAATCAATATTCATGAAAAGATGAAGGATATATGCGTGACAAATATCAGTACGCAGGAAAATCTTGTGTACACAGTGAGAAAATAACATCTGGGTCATATCTAGTTTACAGATGGGAGAAGTATCTGAGCTGCAAAACTAATTGCAACATAGTTCTAGCGGGTGATACATGAACTGTTGTTTGGTGACTAGTGGTACTCTTTACTGATTTGTTTGATATCAAACAAACTATGCATCACACAGCACCAAATTTAAAGTTATCCAATATAAGTCTGTCTATGAGAATAAATTAAAAGAAGAACAAAAGCTTTGCCCTTACTACCAATCACCTACATCATCGTACTCCATTAAATAAACCATCACATGCACATTTCATATATTTCCTAATCAAATTTCCTTTAAACAATTTTCCATTTTTTTTCTTTCTAAAATAATAACTTGAAGGTAATTTCTTTTCAGAGATGATCACCATGAGAGTTGAAAAAAAAAAAAAGGAAAAAAAAAGTATTTTCCATGCATAAAATTCTCCTTACAGTACCATGATTTAATGTGTCTTACAGAGAATCATAAATTCAGGGTAATCACTTGGGAATTATCCTGAAGACTGAAACCCTTTCAAAGCTTCTATATTCAGAAGATGGTGAAGACAAAGAATGAAGTATCCGGGAACTTATTTTATGAGTTACTAATTTCATTTTCCTTCTACACACTTTTACAGTAGACATTAAAAATAAAATAAAATAAAAAACTTCCCAAAAAAGGCAAGCAAACAAAGAAAAAAAAAAAAGTGGCTTTTGTTCTCAGCTATGCACAACTGCAGGTAATTATGAGCAAACTACGTATTTTTAATTTGTATTATATTTTCTGTTTTACTTCTGGATGACTCATAAACATGCAATATAATTTCCAGAGGTGAGGCTGTAGTTACACGAATGTCTACTTAAATATTTCATGAACAAGATATAGCAATTGAAATTCATAAAATATGAGCTCTTCAAAATGTAACATATATATGTACAGAAGACTTACACAGAAAGTTAACTGAGTATACACCTTCCTGTGTTCAATAAATAATTAAGCATCAACACATTGGCTTGTAACACAAAACAGTATAATACAAATATACAATATATATATGTATATATAAATACAAATATAATATAAATGACATTCCATATTGTTTTGTGTGTTTTTTTTTTGTTTGTTTGTTTGTCACATAATTGGTTTGCAACATCTTTTGCATTAAATTATGTTATTATTCAACAAAGAGACACAGATTTAGGTCCTATAGATAAATTTCTGAAATTTCACTGAACACCAGAACCATGTCCTAGACAAATACATTCAGCCACCTATTTAAAGACAGCATCAAGTGAGGATAAATAGATACAAGCTTTGCTGTTTTTTTGTGGTTTAATCCAGCAGACAGCTAAGAACCAAATGGATGTTTGCTTACTCCCTTTATGTGAGATGGGGGAGAGAACTTAAAAAAGTGCAAGAACTTGTGAGTTGAGATAAAGACAGTTTAATAAGAAAGGGAAGAAAACAAGAATAAAACCAAACCAAAACAAAAACAAGTGATGCACAATGCAATTTCTCACCACCTGCTGATCAATGCTCAGCCCATCCCCAGGCAACACCAACCCCACCACCCAACTTCTCCCAAATATTATTATTCACCATGACATCATATGGTATGGGTTATCTTTTTGGCCAGTTTGGGTCAGCTGCCTGGGTTCTGTCCCCTCCCAGCTCCTGCTGCACTCCCAGCCTCCTTGCCAGCAGGCCAGTGTGAAAAGCTGAAAAGTCCTTGACTTAGTGAAAGCACTGCTCTACAGAAACTAAAACATCAGCATGTTATCAGTATCATTCCCATCCTTAATCCAAAACACAGTACCAGACAAGATATTCTGAAGAAAATTAACTCTATGCTAGCTGAAACCAGGACAAGTTTCTGTTGTTATTACATTCTCCATGAAAAAGGAATCTAAGAAGCACAGTTAGGAATGAATGATTAATGTCTGTGCTGGAAAGGATCACCTGAGAGTCAAAATGTGTAATTCTATGAATCAATTCTATTGGCGTAGAATCAGAAGCTGAAGCAATGAGTGAAAAGCCAACTTCAAGTCTTTGGTTTACATGTGTGTTTTGTATAATTTGCATGTAAGTTGATATGAAAATTATTGCAGCTTTGATTCTGAAAGGAATTTTGCCTGTGGAGCATTGGGAAGATCTAAATGATTGGATATTTAGAATCTAAAGAGTGGAAAATATGGATATCCTGTTCTTGCTGTTTAACAGAGCAGCAGAATTGTCCAAAAACTGACCATTTTAAAATTGCTGTCTCAAGCTGAGAAGCTGGCTTAGGTTTATAACCCCAGGGGGTTTTCAGTATTTTTTCTTCACACTTCTACCAACAGGTAATACTGTTTGCTCACTGACAGTATACAAATCATCCCTGGGGATTTATTTGATCTGTACCCTGTACAGAACAAGTAATGGAAGTGGAGGATGGAAATTTTGCACAAGGATTTAGCTTCAGGGTCATGGTGGTAAAGAATGTAAGCAGTGGTGGAAGCAATTCAAATCTCCAAATTGTTCCAAGGTTGAAACTACATGAGAGAATTAACAAGTCACAGAAGCATTTCAGTGATTTCCTGTATCCATACCCTGTGGGGTAAATAACTTAAAAAGACAGAAATAGTTAACGCACAACAGTAGCGGTAGTTCATGTCAGTCAGTGCTAACCATCTAATGTGAAATAGATTTCCTTAAACATGCAGTAGATTTTTTTTTCTAATACAACTACTCATCTGTAGATATAACACTCATTTGAGTTATAAGCTACAATCCAGAGTGTTCTTTTAACACACACACCAAAAAAAAAAAAGCCGCTACAGGATAGTGCCTACTCCAGAATAAGACATATAATATAATGACTCTCCATATGAGTTTATGAATAAACAAGGTATCACAGCTCCCTTTACAGTCAAAGTAATTCTAATCAATACGTTTCATCTATTCCACTAATCAGCAAGAACTATTTTGATAATCACTTACGAAAGCAGGATTCAGTTGTCCAAACACAGAGACCTAGTACCAGCAGATACATCCTAGAGTATGCAAGACATTCTGGAATATCAGCTGGTGATCAGGTAGGACAGCCTGGGACATTACAAATGACATCAAATGCCAGTGTCTCAATGACTGAATCCATAATTATAGAAATATTTTCCTATAATAGATGAACTAAATGCTTCCCAAGTTCCATGGTCAGCACTGAAGAGTTGTGCATTGATTGTAATGACATTTATATATCTAGATCACACTGAAGTTTCATACAGATGGAAATCTAAATGTGGATGTTATAATCTTGAATTCAATCCAAACTGTTTGCAATTCAGCTGTCTAAAAACAGACATGTAGCAACATTTCCGTATCCTGTCTAACTTCCAATTGCCACTTCAAAGGGTAATTTATCTGATCAGAACCTGTGTCCTATCTGTCATTGTCTCATGGTTCTCAGACACCATTAAGTATTTCAAGGGATACTAGATGCTTAGGACCCCTTTATCTTTAGTCTCTTAAGCAAAAAGAAGAAAAAGCAAATTCAAGGAAAGGACTTATAAGTTGGTCTGGAGCAAATTATGGTAACATACAAATAAATAAGAAAAGAAAAATGGTATCAGATGATAATGGTTTGAGCATCATTGTGTCAGAATCACAGAATCACAGAAGTGTTTTGCTTGGAAGGGACCTTAAATATTATTCAGTTCCAACCCCCCTGCCATGGGCAGGGACACCTTCCACTAGATCAGTTTGCTCAAAATCCCATTCAACCTAGCCTTGAAAACTTCCAGGGACGGGGCATCCACAACTTCTCTGGGCAACCTGTGCCAGTGCCTCACCACTCTCTGAGCAAAGAATTTCTTCCTAATATCTAATCTAAATCCTAACAGTTCCAGGAAGTGCTTGTTTGAAGGATTTGTGAAGCTCCTGCTTTGCTTCTTGATCTCAGATAAAAGGAAATGCTATGCTGTGATCAGAATATTTAAATAGTTTTCATATATTTTTCAATACTAGAGAATAAACAAATCTGATAATAATATTATAGCTTTTCTGAAGCTTCTTAAGCAGAGCTAGAACAATGAATCACATTATATAGCTAGTAGATTAAGGAAAAACTGGGTACATAATTTTATTTAGACTCATTGTTTTGAGAGTTTTCTGTTTAACGCTCTTACAAGTTGTGTTAGGATTACAGTCAATGGTGTATTAAAGCACTAGTAGAAGGCAGTGTTACGAGCTCTTAAAAAGTACAGACACTATTGTTAGTAGATAAATTATGCATGCTTGATGATACTCTACATCTGCTGATTTGCCAAATAGCTAATTAAAATGCTTTAAAGCCATTATGCTGTTTAACGCACATTTTGTGATTTCATAAAATGTCATTTATCTGGTGAGAACCATTTTTGTTTGAAAATGCATTCCACAAAGTGACAAGGATACAGTTTATTCATCCAAATGAATCTCTCAGAAAAGGAGTCTCAAACTAGTTTGACCTATGGTGGACAAGAGACAGGGATTTACCTTTCCTACATTAATTAATTAATTAATAATAGTAATAAATACAAGATGACAACTTCTAATGTTGCATTTAATATGGCTTAGGAAAAAAAAAATTATATTTATGTAGAAGCACTTCTGTTCTAGCTGATAGAAAATTCAATTATGCTGCAAAACTATTTCTACTCTGAGGAAAACAAACAAACAAACAAAGAGAAAACATGCACAAAACAACAAAACCCACAACTAACTACAAAAACAAAAACAAAAGCTTTTTTTTTTAATCATCTATAATCATCCACTAAAACACAGCTTATGTTCTCAGAAGAACATTTATATGATAATACCTCCCCCTCATGTAATCTTTTAATCTTCAGAGCACTGCAACCATCTTCCAAGTAATATTGGGAATTAAAAATTGATTTCTCCATTCCAGATGTACAGAATGAAGATTTGGAATCAAGAAGCTTAATTTGCTGAAACTGTAGCAGTCTATACAAAGCTGAATTTGGCCAGAAGAAATGAAGAACCAAACTGTCAGAAGGATGTAGGCACTATGACATGCAACACTAAAGTATCTAAAAAATAAATTGAGTTCTGGAAGGGCATTTAGCAGTGCAGAACTAGAATTCTGTAGGAAATAGTGGAGTGTGATTCAGAGAACCCAGAATGAAAAATGAGAACATGCAAATAAGAGTTGAACATATAGGAACAAAAGAATTGTCTGACAATGACTGCTATCCCTGTTGGAAAGAGCTGCCTCCATTCTGTAAAAGAGCCTCATGATTACAGAACTTTGCTGGAAAGTGGAAACCCTCTCAGTCTGAAAAGATATGAACTGACAGCCATCAGTGGGTTCTAATGAAAGGTAAAGCTAGAATACAACTACTTTCCTTCTTTTTAGTTGTTGCACAGCACTCTGCCAACGGAAATGCAAAATTCATATGAGTTGCAAGTGAATAATAATAAATATCCTGATACTACATACCAGCAATGTGAATGATTTTTTGTTCGGATGTCAAGTTAGGTTAGTCGGGAGCCCCTCTTGTAAAGTAGAAATTGTGGATTTGAAACACTCCTACATGAAGACCTCTGATTACAAAGCTCATGTTCACAAGACTGAAGATAAAAATTACCAGAGCTTAATTTACAGATTCCAAAGTTGCCATGAGTTAAGGTAGCTGTTAAGTGCTTGACACAAAAAGTGGGATTTAGTTACAAATTGAAATACCTAATTTTAGTTGTTTACATTTAAGTATCTATACATGTTCTGAATATCCAGAAGTCCAGTGGAGTCAGTTGATGCTTTGTTAACACAAAAATTTAGCTCCCTCTAAAATAACTACCTATAGCTTCAGTCAGTTGCTGAAAGACAGAAATCTATTCCCAAGTAAGACTCATATTGTTAAGGCATTTATACAGAACCTATGTGAGAACATGCCTTACTGGAATGACAGCTAGAAGACAGTTGGGAGACCATGGGTCATTTCAAATAGCATTAGTATACCTATATAATCAAGTATACAATAGCTAGTCAAATGAATTTCTTTTTAGAAATGTAGTCAGTGTTAACTATATTGATTAGATTCCACTAACTATAACAGAGTTTAGTCAACTACCATGACATTGGAGTCTGTCAACAAACACTTATTTTAGGCAATCAAATACCCCATTAATAGACATATTCACAAAAATAAATAAATAAATAAATAAATAAATTAATTAATTAATTAATTGAATTTGGTGCGTAAGGAAAATTTTGGGAAAATACTTAAACTGCTAAGTGCTGTTTGTATGAATAGACACTTTATGGATCTGAACATAGGCTTTACCAAAAGACGAGTAGTAAGTTGTTGCTGTGAAAAACTGCTCAGTTCACTTAGTTTAAATTTAATCAGGATTGATTCATCTATCTATCAATGACATGTAATTAACTGGAAATCAATGAACTGTAAACCCAGATCAATATCAATAACCAGTACACATATATAACCAGTACACAGTAAGCAATTTACACATACAAAATGCTATATAACACACACGTATATATCCTGGAGATGTGGGTGCTCCAGCTGACCATGCACCTTTGCCACTTCCTATGCTTAGCTACAGCACCAGCCATGGGCAGGTGCCCCATGTGGCCCCACCTGCACCTTGGGAAGGAGTGCCCCCATTCCACTCGCATGCTGTGGGTCACTGGCTGGGCGAAGGCTGCTCCTGCACCCCATAGGACTGCTGGACCTGGCCCAAACAAGGCTATGGATTCCACAGGCTGATGTGCAAGGCCCTCCAACTGAGTCAGAGGAACCCAAACATTAGTATGGACTGGTGGAAGAATGGATTGAGAGTAGGCCTGTGGAAGAGGCCTTCAGGGTGCTGGTGGATGAAAAACTTAACATGAGTCAGTAATGTGCACTTGCAGCCCAGAAAGCCAATCATATCCTGGACTGCATCAAAAGAAGTGTGGACAGCAGGTGGAGGGAGGTGATTTTCTCCCTCTGCTCCACCCTTGTGACAGTACTCCCCCCACCTGGAGTACTGCACTCAGCTCTGTCACAGCCAAATTATTGTCACAGCCAGAAAAGATTAAAACTGATAAAAAATATTTTAATTTATTGACAATTAAATAGATTTAGATGTTGAGAAACAAAGACAAAACAAGTCCTTCATCTCCCTGTCTTCCCACCCCTCTTTTCCAAGCTTCATTCAGGAACTTCACTCCTTCATTTTGGACTTCTCTACTCTCTCCTCACCTGAGCAGCATAGAGTAGGTGGTGAATGGGAATTGTGGTCAGTTCATAATACTTCATCTCTGCTGCTCATTCATCTTCATGTTTTTTGCTGCTCCAGCAAGGGATCTCCATGAGCTGCAGTTTCCTCTAGGCAATATCCACCCATTCAACTGTGGTCTCTTCTATGGGCTGCAGGGGAACATCGGCTCCAGCGCATAGAACACCTCCTCTCCTCTCTTCATCTATAACTTTGATGTCTGCAGCATTGTTTCTCTGTAGTGGGTTTACGTGGAAAGGTTTTGGTAGCAGGGGGCCATAGTGGTGGATTCTATGATTAGAATCCAGAAGCTGCCCCATGTTAGATAAGGGCCCTGCTGCTGGCCAGAGCCGAGACAATAAACAATGTTATTTGCGCCTCTGGGAGACCATATTTAAGACAGGAAAAAAAAAAAAAAAAAAAAAAAAAAAAAGAACTGCTGGGCAACAGTTGCTGAGAGACAGGGAGGAGTGAGAAACAGTGTTGCAGACACCAAGGTCAGTGAAGAAGGAGGGAGAGGAGGTGCTCCAGGCACGCAGCAGCAGTTCCCCTGTGGCCTATGAAGAGGCCCCTGGTGGAGCAGGCTGTCCCCCTGCAGCCCATGGGTCCCACAGCACAGCAGATCTCCACGCTGCAGCCCGTGGAGGAGCCCCCGGTGGAGCAGGTGGATGTGGCCTGGAGGAGGCTGCGGCCCATGGAGAGCCCCCGCAGGAGCAGGCCCCGGGCCGGAGCTGCAGCCCGTGGAGAGGAGCCCCCGCAGGAGCAGGGGGTCTGGGGGGAGCTGCCACCCGTGGAGGACCCATGCTGGAGCAGTTCTTGAAGAGCTGCTGCCTGTGGGAAGCCACCGCAGGATCAGTTCGGGAAGGACTGCATCCCATGGGAGGGACCCCATATTGGAGCAGGGGAAGAGAGTGACTGAGGAGGAGCAGCAGAGGTGAAACTTCAGAGCCTGACCGCAGCTCCCATTCCCTGTTCCCGTGCGCCACTCTGGGGGAGAAGGTGGAAGAGGGTGGATGGGGGGATGGTGTTTTTTGTTTCTTTCCTTTGTTTCTCACTTCTCTAGCTTGTCAATAATAGGCAATAAATTTTATTATTTGTCTACTCTGAGTCTGTTTTGCCCATCACGATAATTGTTGAGCGATCTCCCTGTCCTTATCTCAACCCTTGAGCCCTTTTTATTGTATTTTCTCCCCCTTGCCCTTTGAGGAGGGGGAGTGAGAGAGCGGCTGGTGGAGCTTGGCTGCCCACCTGAGCAAAACTACCACATTCTTACAGATTATTATTTTTTTTATTATTTTATTTTTTCCCTTACTCTTCACTGCTTGTGCAATGTTTCACCCTTTCTTAAATATTCTTTCCCAGACACACCACTAGCTTGGCTGCCCACCACCTGGACACCTACACCCAATAAAAAGGCTGAAAATTAATTACATTTAAAATTAATTAAATATTTTAAACATGACCACCTAAAATATTCAGGATCTTTTTTTCACATTAAGACAGTACATTCTGGGTAAACATCCTCCACACAGTTTTTTATATTGAATCTGCATGCAGTATTTATACCTGCAACCCAGCGAGTTTTGTTATCCAGGCCATTTGTCAAGAATGAGCCATGCAGGCACTCCCATATTAATTCAGTGACAAAATTCATGTCGGAACTTGTGTAGGCTTTTTTTTTGGCTTCTTAGTATCACTAGAGCTGTATCACTTCAAGCTGTTGGGTTGGTAAGATTCAGCTATATCCAACTGTTTCCCTACAAGGACAGACAGCAAGTTAAAATCATATTTTAATATTTTCACAGAATTAAAGAGTTAATGCAATGGAGACTGAAAAGTAGGTCTTTTCATTTAAAAAAAAAAATAGCATTGAATACATAGCAGATATGAAAATAACAAACTGTCTTAATTTACTGTGCTTAAAAATATATCACCACAATATATAGAACTAGAACAACGAACATAAAAAGTATAAGAATTCACACTTACATATTCATTGAATCACAGCAAAAGTTTATCCCTCAAATTAAACCTATAAAACCATGGATTCTAATTCCATCTCTAAGCAGAATCATATTTCCCATCTGTTTCTTACTTCTTTTCCCTAATTTGATACATTCTCCTCTCGAGGTCAATCAGGTAATTTTAATCAAGTATACATACCAATGTGTTAGAAACATGTGTCTTGAAAGGACCCTGAGAAGTCTTCTGTTTTATTCCCTCACCCAAGGAGGAATAATTCCTGACTGATGTTTGTTTAATATGTTTTTAAAGACCCCCCACTGATGGATTCCTTAGTCTTTCCCCAGGCAATTTATACTAGTGCTTTATTATCTTTACTCTCATAAATTCTTTCTTAACTTCTAGCTGGAAACTATCTTTCTGAAAATCATTTTCAGCACTCCTCCTCTACAATAGACATGATAAACAGATTATCCTCTTCTTAGCACCACCCATTTACTTCATGAGTAAATTTTTACTTCTTCTTTTTTACTTTTTCTACTTTTTTACATTTACTTCATGATCATCTGCTCTCAGTCTGAAGGTCTTTAGACTAAGATTCTACATTCAGTTCAGTCATGACACTATATGATATGAGATTTAGTTCTCGGACAATTTTTCTTAACCCTCAAGTTCTCAACTTGGTCACATTTGCAGCACACAAAAAATGGAATTTGTAGCATGCATGAAATCATATAAATGCTAAAATAGAAAAATCATAGGAAGTATGTAGTAATCGTATATTGATCATTTCGCTGCTTCATAACAGGATCACATTAGTGATGCAGTATCACAGTTACTCAGGGTACGCATTCTCTATCCTGTTTTAGAGAAAGCTGTGAAGTCAAGAGTTTTCCCTGTCTTTATATATGTGATTATTCTTAAATTACACTTCTAAAATTGAATACATCTTATCTTTACAGAGATTTCTTCAGTTTCTAAAAATTATTTTGAATCCCAGTGGCATCATCCCATATGGGTCAGCCCACCCCACTACTGATGGGTCATTTAATTCCTGACTGATTCCACAAGCTAAGATCAATTGCACATGTATGTGGTTTACATCTGTCAAGCAAAGAAGGAAAACAAAATATTTTGAAATGGAAATACATGTCAGAAAGTATTAGTTTACCATACTTACTATCATATAAAATGAAGTTTTTAATAATACTCATTCCAAATCACGCAAGTTAAATAGCTGAGAAAATGGGCTACAGCTTTTAACGGGGGATAGAAAGTCCATGAAAAACATGTAAATCTAATACTAAAGTAAAAAAAAAAAAAGCCTATGCATTGCTGTTAACAAATAAAATTGTTCTAGCCTTTTGCTTAGAAAAAGGAACAAAAGAAGAATACAGCCAACAACAAAGTTGGTTAATAAAATTATTTTTTTCTTATAGATCCCATAATAATGTCCTTTTTTTTTTTTTTCCAGAAACACACACACACAAAATAGACATCAGCAGTGTTGTAAAAAAAAAAAAAAAAAAAAAAAAAGAAGAAACAACCTACTGCTGCAGTTCTACTTTAACTGTCCACTTATAGCTGATACAGTATAGTTCTGCCTTCTCTGACCAGCAGAATTTAACATGTATCAGTTCTAATGAGAATGAAAGCAATTACTGGTACTGCTGGAACAGCTCATTAAACTTTTTTTTCTTCCTTTTTTTTTAACCACAGAATTGAGTGGTATACTGTTTGAACAATTAAGGCATTGGTGAATTGTATGCATTTATCTGAAACCTTCTTGTACAGATAAATATAGCGGGTCATTTTCTCATTTTTCGTTTCTGTCCATGCTAATACCTCCTACGTCTGTTCAAGCACTGACTTGATTAAATTAATTAACTGAAACTTTTTTATGGTCTCAATAGTTTCTGTATAGAAGACATGACTAATCATATTTTATCTGTTATTCTTATTATTTTTTCTAATTAAAATATACTTATTCCTTTTCTAAGAGATTGCTTTTTATCTTCATACAAGTCCTATTAGAAGTGTATCTTCATGTAACACAGTCACAGGTTTAATGACTTGAAACTTAAAAGAGTTGTTCAAGTGTGTTTTCAGTGCATCAAATGTGACATGAGTTTAGTTTGCCCACTGTGAATAATAGAACATCAAAAAAAAATTATGGTATCAAACGAACTCATGATCTTTGCAGTTATGCTTACAATATCATTAGGTATAAATAGTTGATGATATTTTCATGTTGATTTCTCCTGGGTACAGATGAGTTCCAGTAATGGATGACAGCTACATTATAATGATACTAATGGTACCATTACAATGGTACATTAATGGTATTAACATGGAGCAGATCTTTAAATTAAGAGTATATACATTTTAATAGTAAAGATCAATCAGCTCTTCCCATGAATGTGTGAAGTTTCCTACTAAACTACTCTGTTATCATTGATGGGGAGAAAATCCTAATTTCCCATAATTTCACTCTGCACTTCTTCATTCCTAGAAAACTCTGTTATGTGTAAAGGTGTGCAGAGAAGCCTACACTAGCTTGAGAATCAGTCTCAGCTCAGGCTTATACACCATTCAATATTCTAAGTACACAGGCTTAGATATAAAAACATTATACATAAACATGCTGTGCAATTCCTTCACCTTATATATGAAAAAAGCTTGATCATCTAAGTTTGGTGGTGCTTTTAATCTGTGCAAATTAACCCAATAATGAGGGAAAAAACAAAACAAACAAACAAAAAAAAAAAAACACCAACAAAGCTAGAATCACAATAGCTGGAACTTCATACACCTCGAGGAAGAGGAGTCTGCTATTGCTGTGGGAGTGTGCTTTCTGCTACTCTAGATAGCAACAGGTTTCTCTTAGGTTCTGCATCATATCTACTAGTTCTCTGTGCATATTTTAGGCATCTTAGGACATCTCAAATAGCACTAAACAATTATGTTTAAGCAAGCTGAATTCCACCCTTCGTGTATCATGAATTAGTGGAAAATTGTATTATGGCAGATAGATTTGCTGATTTAAAAGCAGCCTGTGCCATGCCTTTTCTGAAGACATTTTCCATCACAATTCTTTTAAGCAAGACAGTGTTTGAATACAGGGAGAGAGTTATATGGTCCTGGAAGTAGGCTTATCCCCCTACACTTCTTAGGTGTACTTGGATTCACCCTCAGGGAAAGAACAGGCCCAAACTCTTTTCATTTTGATATGCTCCAGATCTTGTTTAGAGCTCATGCTTCAGTGCAAACTGGCATCTATACAGTTTGAACAGGGATATACTCCTGGAGCATAGATGTCTATGACTTCAACAGTCATCATAGATTTCCTTTATAAAGTGAAAAGGAGGCTGTAGCAAGATGGGGGTTGGTCTATTCTCCCACGTGCCTGGTGACAGGGTGAGGGGGAACGGGCTAAAGTTGCTCCAGGGGAGGTTTAGGTTGGATATTAAGAAGAAATTCTTCATGGAAAGGGTTGTTAGGCACTGGAATAGGCTGTACAGGCAAGTGGTTGAGTCACCATCCCTGAAGGTCTTTAAAAGACATTTAGATGTAGCCCTTAGTGATATGGTTTAGTGGAGGACTTGTTAGTGTAAGGTCAGAAGTTGGACTAGTTGATCTTGGAGGTCCCTTCCAACCTAGATGATTCTGTGGTTCTGTGATCTAAAATGAGGGAAATTTCTTGCAAAAACAGAGTCTATAACTAATCAGACACAGACTAAAAATGCAAGTTTCTCTCTAAGAAATTATGAGCTCCATTTGAAATGCCTGCACAGTGAGCATCTAACTGTAGGTAAGCTAAATTTTAGGGAGAATTTGAATTCAGGCATGGGCTTGAATTTAAACATTTGGTTCAAATTTATCTACTGTCTTTGACAGGAAAAATTGTTTTCATAATCCAGTGTCATAGGTTTTGTTCATATATTTCTTAAGAATTTATTGAAATGACTGAATATTGATCATTCTCAACTATCTGTGAAAAGATCAAATTCAGAATTAATCTTCTGGTATGGAGGAAAATCTTCTGATTAAGTGAATTTATTCTAATATGTCATACTATCATATTATTCCACGGTGATTAGTAGATAATAACAAACTAGTTTAGATTGAGTAAAATTTCATCTATAGCAGAAAAACAAAACAACATTAAAACAAAACAAAACAAAACAATAAATAACCTTAGCCACAGCCGTGTCTACACTAGGAAATTGAACCTACTGTAAAACATTGTGAAAAACACTTTAACTGTGAAAAACAATTTAACTTCTAGCTCACTGCACTAATATTGAAACAGCTGTAACTGCTGAAGTATGAGGGCCTTTTAAGGAGACAGGACAATGCGACAATTAACGTGCTTCTAAAGCAGAATGAAAAAAGGTCTCTGAGCTTTTTGCTTTAACTATATTCTTCAGAATATTTTAATGACATTTCTCAACATCCCTGGTGATACCCTATCCAATAAGCCTATTAAGAAAATATTAGTATAGTTTTTCTGAGGCATCTTGTGGCACACAAAGGGTAAGTTAGCACGTGCAAATCATTATACATTGCCTGCTTATATGTATTTTAATCTGCAGTCAAAACATTTCAAATTATGTGAAATTTTTTCATTAAGCAATTACATTCTCACACTGAAGGAAACCTGGCTTTCAAGAGATGCATTTATGGTGAAAATAGTCTACATATCTTTCAACTTCTATGATAGCACTCCATGCAAAGGGACTGTCCAGTTTAGAAATGAAGAAGGAAAAAAAAAAAGAAAAAAGAAAACTGAAGGACTCAATATTACTATGCTATTAAAATACAAGCAACAAAAAATAAAAATAAATACTAAAATATTACTATCATGGAACACTAGAAAATAATAATAAAAAACTGTAGTATATTTAGTGAGAGGAGTACTTTGTTTGGCTTTGTCTTGTTTCAGTTTTTAGATGACCTGTATAGTAACCTGATATCCCACAACTTAATTAAATTCATTAAGCTCCTTGTTCACAAAATCTCTTTGTTCATATTCTTTGTGCAAAACTTTTATCACAACTCAAAAAAATACTCTTTTGAGTGAGTCATCAGCATCTGCATGAATTCAGCAGGGACAACAAGAATTTTGAATGTCAAACTTGTTTAAGTTTACTTATAAAGCTATTGGTAATTTTGAGGTAATAGAATTTACAAAGAGGCTGAAAAATTGCACAATCAGTTCAAATATAATCTGTAGAGGTAGTAATGAAAGATTTCTATCACTTTATGATGGCCAATAACACTGATTTGGTTCTAAGAGTTGTCAAAAACCCAACTATGGTAAGATGCTAATCTTATTTATAATATTTCTGGATGGCCGGAACACCCATCTCTACCATATTTTACTGATACAAAGACACGGAGGAAAAATTGTCCAGATACTATTGATATGTAGCATGATTGCAGTAACAGTTATATTAGGAAAAATAAAACAAATAATTAGTAAGCTGCAATCAGTTATCTTATTCGCAAATTAATATGCTTCTGAAAATTGTCTTTCCTGACCGTTTGGGTGGATACTTGTGGTGGGTTGATGTTGGCTAGCTACCAGAAGCCTATTCAGCTGCTCTTTCACTCCTCCTTCTTAGCTGGACAAGGGGACAAAATAAGACAGATAAGCTAGTGGGTTGAGATAAAGATGGAGGTTGATTGCTGTCACAGGGAAAACAGACTCAACTTGGGGAAGATTAATTTAATGTATTGCCAGTTAAAAATAGAGTACAATGGTGACAAAGAAAAAGTTAAACCACACCCTTTTCTCTGAGGCTCAGTTTCACTCCTTGACTCCTGACTCCCCTACCTCCACTGCCGCCAGTGGCTCCAGAGGATATAGGGAATGGGAGGTTGGTATAATAGATTCTCTCTGCTGGTCCTTCCTCCTCACACTTTTCCCAGGTTCCAGGACTGGCCCTTCCCACAGACTACAGTCCATCGAGAATTACTTTAGCATAGGCCCTCTTCATGGGCTGGAGTCCTTCAGGAAGACTGCTCCAATATAGTTAATACACAGGCCACAGTTCCTGTCAGACAATCTGATCCAGGATGGCCTGGCTCCTCTCCACAGGCCTTATGTCCTACCAGGAGTCTGCTCCAGCATGGCCTCTCCATGGGCTGCAGCTTGCTTTAGGGCATGTCCACATGCTGTGATGTTAGGTCCTCCACAGACTGCAGCGTGGATATCTGCTCCACTTTGCTCAGCCCCACAGCTGCAAGGGACAAGGTCTACAATGATGGATATTACACGCTTAACTAAAGTAACTATTTTGTATTACTTGAGCAATAATCCTTTTTAGGAAATTGCATTTTTTTCAAGGTTAAATATTTTTTAACTTCAAACTCAAGACTGTAGATCTTCTGCATCTTTGTCAGAATTATATAAACACATACAGAGTGACCAGGGGAATTTTCTAAGCCCTACTTAGTAGGGAAAAAGAGACCACACTCCCAAAGTCTCACATAATACAACTTCTTCCACTGTGAATATTGGATTGTATCTATGTTTCTAGTATAACTGTTTTCCAAGAGTTTCACATTCATTTCAATGAGCTGCCACCAGAAGCAGGCACAGCATTTTAGAGGCCATCTTTCAAGTGTTGCAGAAGGAAAAGTAAGATTGCTTTCTCCATCCACTACCTGTTTCTCTTTTAATAAGGATTTCATTAGTGCTTGGTGCCACAGCAATTCACTCAGTTATGGGTGAAGTTATCTCCAAAGAATATTAAACCTCTGAGTCACTGCTTTTCAAGGCAGACTTCCCATAAAATTTCTTATATAGATAGCTCTGCATGTGGCTATATTAAAACCATTATCTTAGACTGCAACCAAGTAACCAGATGATTCAAATCATAGTTTTAATGATGTATTCTTTTCAATGTTTAGAATCCCACTAGTTTAACTTTAAAAGCAAGTATTTTCAACAATCTCTATAATTTTTATTACAATTACATTTATCTGTGCTAAGGAAGAACTATCCCTTAGAGTACTGCTGTTTTTAATGATGTTTGATTTTTTGTTTAGATAATTGATGTTTTCCCACTTAACAATCACATTTTGGGATCTGCCCTGTGTTTTCTGAGCTGCAAATTGTGTTTTTACCTCTATTCATGCAAACAAATTTTATCACTAGGTCAGATGTAAAGTATTAAAGATTTTAAGTGAAAGTACAGAAGACTTATGGAGTGTAAAATAGAGTATTGCAATACATCACTGTATTTTGGGCAGCTATGTCCTGTTCTGAAAAGTTTACCATTACAAAGGCATCTACTGACCAGCTACATCTCCAAAATATGGAATGACTGCTAGGCCTCTGAGGGCACTAACAGCCTCGACTGACCCTCTGGGCTCCCCCTACCCTGCTCAAGATCCAAGATGCCATGTCAATCCCCAAGACATCAGCAGGGACAGTTTCCAGATTTCCACAGCCCAGTCACGGGCCCCACTATGCCAGGCCCACCTGCAGGCCCATTTCCTAGTCTGGACTTAGCCCATCCCTGCTCAGCCAGCCTGGGGCTGTGTCTGACTCTTGTGTTCCCTGCTGCCCAGCTCCTGGCTTGGGCAGTGGGACAGGCCCTGGCTGCCAAACCTTGCCTGACTGCTCCCCAGCACTGCTCCCAGCCTGGACCGCAGTAGCAGCTGGCCTGAGACATGCCCCAATTGTGACTAGAATTTCCAATATAAATTATCACAATAAACTGACATACTGTACATCCTCTGGGGAAAAAATAAAATAAAGATTTTAAATGAAAGTTGGCAGAGAAAAGAGGGGAAAAATCAATAAATCTCAAGGCTGTTTTGCCAAATCCAATGATGGATCAGTTCTTAATTTGGGTATATCTTTTCTTCATTCCAGAAACAGTAAATTTCTTTCAGATCTTGAACATATGTCACTATGTAAATAGAATTCCACAATTATACACATACTTTAATTGGGCCTTCTGGGTTACACTGAAAAAATAAAAAAAATATAAATAAATAAATAAATAAATAAAAGGAGAAGTTCAATGCAGCAGCTCACCATCCTACCAATGACTTAGAAGGGGAAACGTTAACACAGAAGTCATGTGTCCATGATTAGAATACATATTTTCATTTAGAATTAGGTTTTTCTAACAAGGACAATTGTTTGCCTGATTTTACTGCATGAGTTTTTTTCTCCTTTCAAACCTAGTATGAACCAGTGTCCACCATGAGCAAAGTTCACCTTATTATGGATAGTACATTTAACATTTTTGGAAATAATACTGGTTGTTAGAGATATACAGTGCTCTAGAATAAATGTTGACTGAGAAATTAAGATCTTTGGTGTTTATATAAGTTTCACGATAAATGTCCAGAGCAGTAACAATTGCAGTTGCCGTATTCACATACCACTGTAGACTGTTTTACTAAAATGAGCTGCTAATAGCCTTGGCTGGAGTTACACATAAAATTACAGCCATAGCGTGAATTCTGGTTAGAACTTACGGCTGCAAGATTTCATGTCTCAAAGGTCCAGGCATAGAAATTGCTTTATAAAAGGAGATGCCATTCATTGAAGAGCTTCCATGTAAAACCTTTATACTTGACTAAAGGATGTCAGCAGCAGAATGATAGACATACACAAGCAGGAGGCATCACTGTCAAAAATGAAAAATGGAAAAAAAAAAAACTTACTAGAAGCAGCCTTCACTAATCCTCATTTATATATACAAACCAATAGACCTCAGTTACTTTTTCAAAAAGTAAAACTTCACATCTGCACAATGGAGGTGATATCTTTCCTTATTAGATATGTAGTTCAGGAAAATCTTGTGAAAAAAATAATAATGGAAATCATAAATAAAAGCTACTCTGTTCCCACTCAAATTACATACTAATGCATTAACAGTAACTCACTGAACTTCTATTCTTTAAAAGGGGGAAAAACTACTAACCTATCTACGTAATGAAAAATCTAGGAGAAAGAAACATGGATATAGGAATTGACTGTGCCATTGAAAACCTCATCTGTAAAAGTTGTCTGCCTTTGGAGTAACAGAGTAGCATCAGGGGAAAAAAACACCTTTCTCCCCCCCTCGCCCCCCCCCCCCCCCCATTAACTAGCATGTAATCAATGTAGAATTTAAATGATTTCTGTGCCTTATATTCAGGTTTGTTCTGAAAGGCCAAGTATTCTCCCAACATCTGAATTGTCTACCTTATTTAGGCCAGTGTAAGAGGGACAATAGGTAATGCAAATATCCCCCTGCTGCTTTGAAGGTCAGAGAAGCAAGAGTTCATCAACAGCCACGAATCCCAATATTATGACAAACACATATACAGATTCATATAAACACACTCTTGCACTTTACTCCCTTTTAAGCCTATACCAGCTTCAAAAGGCATGGATAGATAGGCAATTTAGCCACATCTTTGGAATATTTTATTATAGAAAATCCACTTCCCTTTACAGAATAATGGTAAAATATTATAGTGTGAACAAAAGGACCTGATTCTATTTTTAAGATATCACAGTTCCAGTTAGATTTCTACCAGAATCTGAACTACCAGAAATTGGGTGTCTAGCCCAAGATATTGAAAAAATTGGGTGGGTGCAATGCCCTGGGTTCTTTTAGTGCCTGCATGTAAATTATCTATTTCACATCATAAAAAAGTAATCATTTATACATTGGTGACTTGGAAAAGCTGTTGCAAACTCTTTTTAAAAGAGTTAAGAACTCTTTCAAAACTAAAAAAAAAAAAAAAATGGTTAGGTAAAACCTCAGTTTTTTTTTTTTTTTCCCCAAGTCCATACAAATCATAAAATTTCTAAATGTTCACATTTCAAGTGACTTTGAAAATCAGTCTTCTCACAGGCAAACATACCCTTCTCTAAAGAGCACTGTTTTGTTGCTGTTGTGTCTTGTGATATGTTTTTTAAAGCATAGAAGTTAGATTTGAAAGAGCCAAATGAGTACTCAGAATTCAGTGGAGGACATGAGTGAATAGTTTCATCTGAAATACTGTTATAACTGGCAATAGCCCTAGAAAGAGGTGAGAGATATAAATATGTATCACTGCCAAGAAAAACATTTGTAAAGTACAATAGGGCAGAAACATCTCTTTTTTTTTTTTTTTTTTTCCTGATGTAATTGTGTATTTGGAAAAAAAAAAAAAAAAGTAAAGGAGAAGGAAAAGACGGAGGAATATGCATATGCAGACCTGAGACAAGACCAGAAAAGACCAGGGCTGCTACGCACCTGAAATTGTGCACAAAACCATTGTCTCCCTTGACATAATTCTTTCTATACTCAGAGAAACTGTGTGGGGGTTTTGGTACTATTCCTTGTAATGAATTGACACCAAGAATCTTTTTTTTTTTTTAATTTTATTTTCATTAAGAGCAACACAGATGCATATTTAATGAGGTGCATTAGCACCATAGAGGCATAGACCAGAATATGGTGAAGTCTTCTTGAAGAATTGTTTCAACTAATCAGGAAATATGAGCCAGTAAACTATAAACAGAAACCAGCTGGTTTAAATTTTTGACCTAAAATACACAAAAGACTTTCTCTTACCATTCATCTGCACCAAACAGTATAAGGCTAAAAACTGTTTTTGACAGTATCAGATATCTGTTGACTAAAAGACTGACTAAGAACAATTTTGTGGGAAAAACAAAGAAACAAACAAACAACAACAACAACAACAAAAACTAGAAGTCCCCATTTGTTGCTATTTAAACTCTGGGAGAAGAACCGCACACTAATAATAAAATTAACATAGTAAACTGTAGCAAGATTCATTTTAAATTAGGAAATAAATCTTCACTGAAATTAGGAACAGAGTTTATCAATACTTATGTAACCACGAGGAATATTTTTCAGCTCCTCTACTGGGATATAATTTTATTGTTTATTATGCATTACAACTAAATTGTAAATGGTACTGTTCTGTCCATGTCCCCAAATAAAACGTAAAAAACAGCTTCCAAATATTCTTTTTGCCACAGTGATTTATATGATCATTGATCTCCATTTATCTATAAGTAAAAACTACAAAGAGTAAATCCCTAGCTAATTACTGTAAATTTGCTTTATCAAAATAAAATGATGTCAGCTACAAAAATATTCATACTTGTTATATACTCACTTGCTTTTTAACTGCGTATCTTTTGCACAAAATTTTTAATGAGGAAGGAAATCTGTGATTCATAGATAGTTAGTAAAACTTCAAAATTTAGTGTGCAATGCAAATTTCTGCAATTTAAAAGAAAGATGATTTTTCTGGGAGGCTATAAGAGTGGAGTTATTTTTAGGTTTGCAGCTTCAGGTTCTGAAGCCTGAAGCTTGACGTGGCTTTACAGTCTCTAACCCAATATCCTTATTTCCAAATTGGTTACATACTTTAAGTACTTTGAATAATCTAAAGTATGTAGCGTTACAACTATATAACACATAAAATGATCACACATTTTCACCCAAAGGCCAACAAGTTTCAGAGAAAATGCATAACATATAACAGCAACAAAAATAAGCTTAAAGGGCCAGAGAATTTGTGCAATTTTCTGTTCAACATGAGCCAGATCCTTTTGTCAACAAACTAGATAATACTGTATGGCAGTAAAAAATTATGTAGGGTGTAATTATACTGGTTTCCAGTTTGAATGGGATGCTTGGATATACAAGAAGTATTAAGTAGGAGTAAGACACTAAT
The DNA here is from genome assembly GCF_964034855.1 of Anser brachyrhynchus. Lineage (NCBI taxonomy): Eukaryota > Metazoa > Chordata > Aves > Anseriformes > Anatidae > Anser > Anser brachyrhynchus. The sequence continues at coordinate 96,680,564 of NC_137696.1, read as the reverse complement.
ATTATCTCTCTGTGTGACATAGTGGGACTATTGCTAGAATATTGTACTTTGTTCTAGTGCTCTTACCTTGTAATGGAGATTAAAATTGAAAAGGGATCTGAGAGCAATAGAAATTAAAAAAAAAAAAAATCAGGTGTTTACTTTTTTTTTTTTTCCAGGAGATGGTGGCAATTATGATCTTATAAATAAGCACATTTTTACTGCCCCACAGCTTTTTGTTTTAGCATAAGAGGTCATAATACAGCTGAATAGCTGTGTACTTCAGTTTAAAAAGTAATCCTGGGCAAGAAGTTTTAAACAGTTAGTGGAATCAGTCCCTGGAGCATCCTTATGGGGTAAGAAATAGGCTGACCATCACTCAAAGACTTCAGAGAAAAAAATATATACTCCTCTAAAAAGATATGCTATAACTAAAAACCTAATTCTGATATTAACAAACTGTGATAGGGAAATTACTATGTGAGGATTGAACACGCAGCAGGTCATGGAAGATTATCGTAACAGCTTTCTCTGGTGGTAAGACCTGCCATCCAGTCTATGAATTGGCTGAGGGCACATGTAGAAAAATAAAAGCTTTCAGCTGCTTTCAGAGGCTTTAGGAAGATAAATTACTCTATATATTCAGGGTTAAGCTCCTGAAGCTAACTTGTCCCGAGTGATAAGAACAGTATATTCTCACAGCCTGGTGAATGAACCTGCTTTGCATCAAAGTAATTCTGGAGGTTTTAAATTTTTTCTGAAGAATTTAAAAGGATGATTAGTTAGAGTAACAACTAATTCTCCCAAATAGCCTTTCCTTACATTAGCCAAAGACAGGAAGGGTTATACAGGAAAAAATTTTCATCAGTTATATTACATTGTAAGTGAAAAATGAGACACATTCAGTGCTATTTTGGATGAATTTTTAGAAGACTGTGAATGTAAAGTTGCTATCACACATTTGTTTGCTGTTGATGAATTGTGCCTATGATCACAGTAAGGAATTTTATTTGTTTGGGGATTTTGAATTAAAACTTGCACATTACTTTTGATACCTTCTCGGTATCTCATATTATCATTAGTAGATTATTTAGACTTCGGTCATCCTTATCTTGTACAAGCTATGAACAGATTTTCATTTCCATTGGGCAAGATCACTGCAACACCTGTCTGTGAGCATATATAAACTTCAACTCTCTCATAATTTCACTGGAAGGGGTGTTTTAGCACATTGTACTAAGATGCAACGTTACTTACCATCATGCTATCTGTGTTTATGGAGAAACAAATTTTAAGTTCTCCTCAGACAAAACTTAAAAGAAATCTGTAAAATAAGTACAACATAACTACTGTAAGCATCAGCGATTATCTTCCACATTAGTTTTCTTAGGTGAGGACATGTGTCTTCTAGATCTCAGCAGACTGTGGAATGATTTTCTGGCCCCTTGGAAATCAAAATAACTCTTCTTCTATATAATCCTAAGTATGTATTTTAGTACTTTACTCAAAAGAAAACTAGTAATAGAATCTCACAGAATATTTGAAGAATTATTTTAATCTGATAATACTCCCAATACATCTGTTTCTCCATCATTTTACATAATGTTACATCCATGAACAGATGCACAGATTTGTTGTACAGATGAGCCACACCTTCTGATTGTGTTTAACAAGAAAAAATTATTTTTACTTGTATCTTTTTTTTTTTTTGGTGCTATTTGTCAATATATATATATATTTTTAATTGTGCTTATCTATTTTACTCAAAGACAAAGGGTGGCAGGTAGCAACTAAGTCAAAGTTCAGACACAATCTCTTTTGACTCTTTTGGCATATCATAAAAAAAAATCCTGAATTAATATACAAGTGAGCATAGACTTAGTCTCCTAGTTAATTTTCTTCTGTAATACTACATCTCCCAAACTACAGTGTTAAATACCTCAAGACAAACACAGCATAAACCCTTGATAGTTAAGAGGCCAGGCAATGCCCTCACCACATCACCTAACTCAAAAGGTACAAGAGACTTACCTGAGGTAACAAATATATGCAAATATTACCTAAATGGAGAAATAATAATAATAGATAAATACTCTTGCACCTCTGAGAGTTATCTTAAAATTTCTTAAATACCTTGGAAAAAAATGATCTCTGCATTGATAAGGAACACTCTTAAGATAAATTTAACCTATTTAATGATAACGCTATTAAAAGAAAGCTATTAAAAATACAGATATTGCAATAGACAGCGAATACCAAATCCTGCCCTGGCTTGGAAAGCATGTGGTCCCACTATATTTATTGGAGTTCTGTATGATGTAAGGCCCAGTACGGTATTGTCCAGAATTATCAGTTTGGGTAAATTCGCGTCTGAAGTTACTGCCCTTTAAGTTACTATGTCAGCCACGGTAAGTGATATGCACATGAAACTGGAGATGGAATATAAGCTTTGAGCTGTGTCCCACTAAGGGATTGCTATGGTTTAACTGAGCTTTGTTTAGGCCTTTTTTTGTTTCTTCAGAGTTTACAAAAACAAAAGATAGAATTCAGATGCAAAACTGATGACTTGTGCCCAACAGTTTTGAAAATAGAAGGTGTCAGGACCTCAAGATTTAATTCGTATCTACCTCAGCTAAGCTAAGATGCATGGCAGGAAAAAGAATATACAAGTAAGAACTGGGTATTTTTTAATCTTTTAATTTTTTTTTGGACCAAATTTATCTGACATAATAAAGTAATTTAATCTTCTAATCAATAGCTGATGAACTTTATTTTCCTCTCTGTTAAAAGACACAACTGGTTTCATAAAAGAAGTTTTGAAAATAAAATCCAAAAGCAACCTTGACACTATTTTGTTTCCGCAAGATCTCAGTAATGAGATACTTTATTTAAGAATTCAAGTTAATGAAAACTGAGTTAGATTCAGTGTTAAAGAAGTGAATTTAAGGTTAAGGTAATACAAATTCTGGTCTAGCTGTGTCTCTATTAAATCCGACAAATTGTTACAAGTGTATACATGTGCATACCTGTTTGTTATTCAATTTGTAATCTCTGACATTTACTTTAACAAGATATTTTGAAAATAATTTACAGAACAGCCTTTGGGCCAAGCAATATCATACATATGCACAATAAGAAACACTCATTTTGACTTCAACTATTTTCTGGGTGAGACTTAGGGAGATTTTTTTAATTTAACATTTCTAGTAGTTATAAAAAGAAGAAAATTACCTCTGGATCAGATTTAATCCACAATAATAAGTTATATATCTTTCCAGCAAGGAAGATCAAAAGATGTGAATTTTGAATCTTTTCCTCAAATAGCATTTCAAAATAACTCAGCTCAAAGGTCTAAAGGCATAAGGGTTTGGTTCCTGTATTATAGAGATGGAATTGTGAACTACCACACTCCACAATATTTCAGAACTGTTCAGATATTGATTCCAAGGGAAATTCATCATAACTACTAAAACTGGTTTCAGTGAAATAGGAGAAAGCTCTTTTCTAAAATAAATATAAAAATCTAAGAAATGTGATTGATGTGTGGACAAGTTTATCAGGATGGAATTTCTCATCTAAATGAGAAAGGAAGAGATCTTTTACTCCATCATTTTAAGTGACTGCCTTAACCATTTGGCTAAATATTTTCATATGCTACCTTTATTCTAATCAACTCCTCCTTTCCATTCCCTCCTCCCACTTTTCACACCTGAATCTTTTTGTCTCATCATAATTTCCCTTTCCCCATTTCCTTCTGGACCTAAAAGCCTTCTTGTTAGAACAAATTTTCTTTAACACGTTTATCCACAAGATGTTCTTAAAATGAGAGCTTTTTTATTGACATTCAAATGCAAAATCTTGGATTTGTAAGTTTACATTAGCAATAAGTACCCCTACCACTTAGTAATTTCCACTTGAACTAATTAATGTTCAGTTGAAATTCTGGGATCCTAACAGTTAATTTGAAATTGTCAATCTTGAAAACTCTGTAGAACATATGCAGAACTTTGGAAGTAGGTCAAACACCATGTAAATCTTTTTAATGGTTCTCCATCCAATTATGCTATTTAAGATTAGCTGTCAGGACTCTAAAGCTTCAGACAAATATTGATTATTTGTCAGATTATGCTAATATGGTCAATGCTACAGCAGATGAATATTTGTACAGCCAAATAACACTTGACAGCAAATACATGCATATTGTTTAAGACATAAATGTCAACAAATTCATTCTTGTGACTGACATGGAAATGTACAGACCATTAATATCCACCCTTCCCTAACTATCACAGGAACATGAGTGACTGAACATTGTATTTCATATATTTGCATTGTATCACACTTAATCAAAGCTATCTAGATGTGTCCTTTATGAAAATTAAAATATATCCTCTGAAATTGATTATCTAAGTTCATTATTCACTGTCTCATTTTTGACATTCTTCAGAAGAACCACTACAAAATTATATTAGAAGAAAATACTAAAACGATACTTTTTTTTTTTTTTTTCCATGCTTTGTGCATTATAGGCTTGTATTTTGAAAAGATGTTTTAGGAAGCACTGTACAATATTGTTTCTCTTTCACACAGTAAGACCTACTATTTCAGGACAGTTTAAAGATTTTGGTTCCCCCCTCCATGCAAAAGGTACACTAATCAGGTTGTACTTCTTCTGTATTCCTGTTTTTTTTTTGTTTGTTTGTTTGTTTGTTTTTCTCCTGTGTATTTTATGCTGTGTAAGGTTAGAACCAGTGCCATTAACTACATATTGACTAACACGCACTTTATTCATTCATCATAGACTAGTGTAATAAAGCATGATGTAGACTGATTGAAGTATGATTGATAACATAGATGGAATACATCTATTTTTACAAGATCTTTGAATGGAAAATGTATATATATATATATATATTTAAATAGCAAGATATAAATCCATAAAAATACATAGAAATGGACTAAAAGCTCAATGAAGTCACAGGCCTCAAAAGTCACTGCCTCAAAAGTCAAACAAGAAATGGAGTTATTACTTGTGTATGCTTGGTCTTGTGACTCTGGAATATTAAATAGTACTACTAATGATTTGAAATACAAATAATTAATTAACCAGGAAGAACAACACAGAACAAAAGTAGAGAATGCACAACTCTGACCTTTGTTCTGAAGAAAGGATTTGACAGTTTTAATGACTAATGTGATGAATATGAATTAACTCAGTTACACTAGGGTTTGGCCCAGAAGAGGTAAAGTGATTCTAGATGTACAAACTGTAAAATGTTAGCAAGCCTGGACATGTGATATTAGCTATGTTTTTGGCACTGGAATAGCCATTATTGGAATGTTGTATTCTGTTCTGGTGTACACAGTTCAAGAAGGTGCTAATAATCAGGTGAAAGTACAGAGAAAGAAAGAGCCTGTAATGGCTGGAAAATATATCAGGTACAGAAAGACAAGGAACCAAATACTTTATTCAAAAGAGGAGTGTTTAGAGGTGATTTGAATCACTATTGTACAGAGAGTTTTTGAAAGATGCACGGCCATTTACAAGAGAGAGAGAGAGAATGGGGAAAGAGATCCTGAGTCATTTATACAGTAGAAGAAATTTTGGAGAGAGGTTGAAGAGGAGTATAGAGTATCACTAATTTTTACTTAAGATAATAATCTAACTACCACCTTCTTTTCTCTTTTCAATTGCTAATCAGTCTTGAACTCATAGTTCTATAACGGTATTTTAACATCCAATTTTAACATTACTTTCCTCTTTCTTCAGCACTTAGGATCTATACTCAACAAAATGGGAAAAAGATAATGTCAGGAAATGGGATTTCCAAAATTAATAAACTCCCCAATCTAGTCCACTGAAAGTAAGCAGAAGGCTTATATTTACATCCTTTGTTTCTGGCAGAGAATGATACTGTACACTAAATCCAGGTGAATTCTTTCTCACAAATAAGTGGTGATGGCTACCTCACAACGGTAGTTGGAATTAAAAGCATTTCCCTTAAGCTATGCAAGTTTAAGTCCTGGACACCCAAAATTTAATGTAAATGCATCTTATGCAAGATATTCCTTAAGGTGCAGAGAAGTCCAATAAATACCCAACAAGCAAAAATCGGCCTACCTACTTGCTTGATCTGACCTCCATGCATAGAAATGAAGCACGCACTATGGATGCACAATGTGTAAGTTGCACAGCTAGCATAGCCAGTTTTTCATTAATTTGACATGAATGGCTTCAGTGTTGGAAGTCTAGGATTCCCAGAGTGAAAGCAAAACCATGAACTACAATCAAATCCTTTTACTAATGAGTTGTGCATTAGTACTGTCTGGCTCCAGTTTTCATTAGAAAAAAAGGTATTAAATATTTACCATACTAATCAAGGATTCATCTGCTAACAGGGAAGGAAGATGGTATTCACAAAGAAAATATAAAAACTACACTCATCACAATATCCTCACATGATCATTACTGTTTCTGTAAGAAGAAAGCACAAACCTAAATATATATATATATAATATGAATTAAAATGTTGCTCATTTATATTATTTTCATTTTAAAAAAAGGAATATAATGAATACAATCATAAAAAGCTCACAAAAAACGTCTCCTGCTGTATATCACAGAAAAATAAACACAGATAAGTTATTCGGCAATCAGACCTAGTTGGTAATCCAGTCCCTCCTTTATGGTGTACTATATTTATGCATTCATTAGAGTTATTGAGCACACTATAACACCCCCGGACTGTATCATGATTTTGCTAGCACATGGAATATAATCAGCAGATTGCTTGTAAAAAGATTCTGGTTAAACTCTGCTGAAGCATAACATATAAACAATTACCTTTGGAGTCTGGACCCACTCACTCCCATAAGATAAAAAATATTATAATTTGCTCCTGGTCCCTCCTGTTCAGTAGCCAACATTTTCTATAGAGAAAGTTCATACATGGAACATACTAGGCCTCATTCAGGTATGCTACAAAGGAGTGAATTCTGTGGCAAGTATCGTCAGGCTATGTGATTTAGGAAAAGAAGAGTCCAAGCAATATACTAGGAAGATGGAGATGTTAAAGAAAAACAGGTGCTTTAATAAGGCATTGTGCTAGTTTTACCCTGCTCTGCAGCTAAACTCCAACACAACCACTTTCTCACTCCCCCTCCTCACAAGAAAGAAGGGGAGAAAATACGATGGAAAGGGGCTCAAGGGTTGAGATAAGGACAGGGAAATCACTCAACAATTAATGTCATAGGCAAACAGACTCATCATAGGGAGATTAATATAATGCATTGCCTATCACCAGCAGACAAGAACAGTGAGAAACTAAAAGCAAACTACAAACACTTACCCTTCCACCCCCCCCCTCACCTTCCCCCCTACCCCCAACCCCACCCGCCATCCACCCTCTTTTATGTCCTACACCAGAAGGGTGCAGGGGAAAAAGGAATGCGGGCTGCGGTCAGTCCCTGATGCTTCATCTCTGCCGATCCTTCATGGTCACTCTCTGCCCCTGCTCCACGTGTGGTCCCTCCCACGGGATGCCGTCCTTCCCAAACTGAGCCTGCGGGGGCTGCCCACAGGCAGCAGCTCTTCAACAACTGCCCCAATATGGGTCCGTACCACGGGGTCCATCTGTCAGGAGCAAACTGCTCCAGCACGGGTCCCCCACGGGCAGCAGCTCCCCCCAGACCCCCTGCTCCTGCGTGGGCTCCTCTCCACGGGCTGCAGCTCCGGCCCTGGGCCTGCTCCTGCGGGGGCTCTCCATGGGCCGCAGCCTCCTCCAGGCCACATCCACCTGCTCCACCGGGGGCTCCTCCACGGGCTGCAGCGTGGAGATCTGCTCCATGTGGGACCCATGGGCTGCAGGGGGACAGCCTGCTCCACCAGGGGCCTCTGCACAGGCCGCAGGGGAACTTCTGCACCTCCTGCCCTCCTTGTGCACTGACCTTGGGGTCTGCAGGGCTGGTTCTCACTCCTCTCCCCCAGCTACTGTTACGCAGCAGTTTTTTCCCCTTTCTTCAATTGGCTTCCCCAAGAGGTGCTCCCAGCATCTCTCTCTGACTCAGCTCTGGCCAGCAGCAGGTCCCTTTTGGAGCCGTCTGGAGCTGGCTCTGGTCTGATATGGGGCAGCTCCTGGGCTCTGCTCACAGAGGCCACCTCTGCTACCAAACCCTTGCCACGTAAACCCAATACAAGAATCTATCTCATTCCTTGAATAAGTCCCATGCCAATATTGTAAGATACTGGGAAGAAAAACAAACAAACAAAAAAAGTATTCTGACTGGGGAAATATATATATATATACACATGTATAATGAAAACTCTCTCTATATATATAATGAAGCTACAACTTAATCTTCACCACAGAATCACTGTTCAAAACAATCAAGCAAAAAATACCCAAAGAAAGAAAAACACTGAAGTATTCATTGAAAAGTCAAGGGGATAATATATATATATATGTATATATAAATATATATATATAAAATATTATTTCTGTCCCAGAATTGCTCTATAAACTTTTTAAAATTTTTCCTTAAAAACCTGAAACACATACATGAATATATATGTTGATCTCTGTTGATTATTGTAATTCAGGGGACTATAATACCGAGTGAATATGTACAAAAGTCAAGACAGATAAGCAGCATTATATTTTTCAGCAGTTTATTGTTTTCCAGCAGTTTCTATTCAATGAGAAATATGAAATCAAATTTTATTTATTTAAGAAAGAAACAATACAAAACCAGCTTACCTGTTCTTCTAAAGAAAAGCAAAATAGTAATAGGAAAATAATAACAGCTTATTATGGATATTTGTCTATATTTATCTAAAGCCTCCAGGCTTTTATAAACTATATTGTGACCTTATGTAAATTTAACAGTTCTGATAGCATAATGATTACTATGTAGTTTAAATAGAATATGCTTTTTTTATTATTATTTTTTTGAGGTTAAAATCACTTAAATGTTAAGGTTGCTGAATCAAATAAATAATGCTATATATAACCAGCTTCCTCAGCCAGGTTTATGGTTATTTTAGAACATCCTTACCAGGCTGCTTTTTATCCCCAGAGAAACATTTTCCCACACATTTCCTCTCCACCTTTTTAACCGTGTTCAGAGATGTCCAGGGAAAACAGTCCCATTAATAGATAAGATAAGGAGTCCTGTGACACAAGCAACAAGCTGCACACTGTCTTCTTTTTCATGGATTTTACTGTCCTCATACAATCAAACACCAAGGGAATATATATATATACACGTATATATATACGTATATATATATGTATCTGGAGCTACAAATTCAAAAATTAGATGTTATTCTGTGTGAATAGGAATGCTTAGGGGCTAAACTCTCAGCTCTTTTAAGCTGCTTTCAATGAAAATTTTAATTGAAAAAAATCTCATCTTAAAAGAAAGGTATTTTTGCAAGGCTTTCCTATTTCTTCTCTTAAAAGAAATGTTAAGCTTGTTTGTGGTGGTTTTACTCGGGTGGACGGCCGAGCTCCACCACAACCGCTGTCTCACTCCCCCTCCTCAAAGAGGAACAGGGAGAAAATACGATGAAAAGGGCTCAAGGGTTGAGATAAGGACAGGGAGATCACACAGAAATTATTGTGACGGGCAAAACAGACTCAGTGTAGGGAGATAGTGAGATTTATTGCTTATTACTAACAAGCTAGAGAAGCGAGAAACAAAGGAAAGAAACCAAAAGCACCTTCCCCCCCATCCACCCTCTTCTACCTCCTCCCCCCGAGCAGCGCAGGGGAATGGGGGAATGGGGGGTTATGGTCAGTCTATAGCGCTTCTTCGCCGCCACTCCTTCTCAGTCACTCTCGTCCCCTGTGCTGTGAGGTCCCTCCCACGGGATGCAGTCCTTGCTGAACTGATGCGACGTGGACTGCCCACAGGCAGCAGCTCTTCAAGAACTGCTCCAGATATGGGTCCGTACCACGGGGTCCATCCCTCAGGAGCAAACTGCTCCAACCTGGATCTGCCACAGGCAGCAGCTCCTCCCAGGTCACCTGTTCCCGCGTGGTCTCCTCTCCACAGGCTGCAAGTCTGGCCCGGAATTTGCTCTGTCAGGGGTCTTCCACAGGCCGCAGCCTCCGTCGGTGCAGGTCCACCTGCTCCACCGTGGTCTCCTCCACGGGCTGCAGCGTGGAACCCTGCTGCACCGTGGTACTCCATGGGCTGCAGGGGGACAGCCTGCTTCACCATGGTCCTCACCCCAGGCCGCAGGGGACTTCTGCTCTGGTGCCTGGAGCATCTCTCCCCCTCCTCCTTCACTGACCTTGGCGCCTGCAAGGCTGTTTCTCACTCCTCTCACTCTCCCAGCTGCTGTGTGGCGCAGCTTTTTTTTTTTTTTTTTCCCTGTCTTAAATATGCTCTCACAGAGGCGCAAAACAACATCGCTTATTGGCTCAGCTCTGGTCAGCAGTGGGGCCCTTACCAAACACGGGGCAGCTTCTAGATCCTTCTCACAGAAGCCACCCCTATGGCCCCCTGCTACCAAAACCTTGCCACATAAACCCACTACAATGTTTCATAAACATGCGTGGAGAAAATATTAATAAAATGCCTCTCCTAATTTGTGATGAGGAGTAGGATTCCCACCTGATGAAGCACTTGTACAGTAAAGCCTATAATTCACACAAAACCAGAGCGGGACATAGTGCTCCCATGAATGAAGCATGAACTTTCACTTGTGCTAAACCTTTCAACTGAGAAACTCAAAACAGATCATGAAGAGAATGAATTCAGTCATTGTCTTTGACACTTGGACAGCTAGGGTCTGCTGCAAGAGTGTAATCCAGAAGAAAAAGCTCATTTTTGTGCAGCAGGGTAAGCAATTTGTATAAACAGGGTAATAACAACTTTTACTTTTACTGTGTAGTGTCACTCAGATTATACAGGTATCTGGGTACTTGATGGGAAACATTTAGAGCTAGGTTTAAGTTACCAAATACTATGATGTTGAAAATTATTAAGATTCACACAAAACTTAAACAGCCATCCTTAAAGAATACTACAGATCTCCATTTAGATTAGGGGAAGATTCAGCATATCAGATTCTGCATGGATCTTAGACTTTTTATACTAAAAATTGAAGGGCTTAAATATTAGACTGTATTCAATGGACCAAAAAACACATTCTATTTTAAAGTTTTAAAAATTGTAGTTTGGAATAAAATACCTATTCCATATCATTTGCAAACTTTTCCCATTTTAAGACATACAGATCTGACATATATTTCTGAGATATAAAGATTCTCCATGATGAGCATCATAGGCTATGAATCTGTGAGTACCTACTTTGAGTAGGCACCTACCAATATTCATAAAGAGAAGAGTGCAGTCTGTAGGAGATGCCATGCTGACAGTTCTCAAGCATTACATTCTCTAATAAGAGCCAGTACTGCTGCAAATAAAAGGTATCCAAAGAATAACTTCCCCACATATTTTAGTTTCTGTGACCCATTTCACACAAAGACAATGACACTGTGTGAAGTACATCTTTAGTATTTCTGTCAAAGTGATTAATGTAGTTGGAGAAATATGGCTGAGCCTTCCCTGCCAAACGACCAAGTACAACCTTAATGAGTTTCCTTAATACTGCAGCTTGCTTAAATAAAATAAGAATACAATTAAGCTTATTCAAATGTAAGATTAAATCAGAATGCCATCAACTATTGTTCAATGCAATGAAGTGTGGAATGTTTTCTTTTATGTTTGCTGGAAAAAAAAGAAAAAGAAAAAGAAAAAAAAAAAGCTCTTTTAAAATTAAAGGCATAGAATGGAGTAATGTAACAAAGAAAGGAAACGATAAATAATAGATAAAAATAGCTTCAGTTTGTAACTTACATGCATAATATAATACGAGTGCATCTGTAGAAGGGAGAAAAAAACACACCTTGATAACACTGGAAGTGTTCAAGGCCAGGTTGGATGGGGCTTTGAGCAACCTGATCTAGTGGGAGGTGTCCCTGCCCATGGCAGGGGCATTAAATGATTCCATGGCATTGGAAGTGGATTGGAAACCATTCTGTGATTCTATGAACAACAAAGGAAAACAAAACCAAAGCAAAAACAAAAATAAGGAAGGAAGGAAGGAAGGAAGGAAGGAAGGAAGGAAGGAAGGAAGGAAGGAAGGAAGGAAGGAAGGAAGGAAGGAAGGAAGGAAGGAAGGGAAGAATCACAGAATCACAGAATTGTCTAGGTTGGAAGAGACCTCCAAGATCATCTAGTCCAACCTCTGTCCTAACACTAACAAGTCCTACACTAAACCATATCACTAAGGGCTACATCAAAACGTCTTTTAAAGACCTCCAGGGATGGTGACTCAACCACCTCCCTGGGCAAGAAGCTCAAGGGTGAGCTGCTCCATCACCTTCCCACCGGGGCCCATAGATTTTTTGGGTGTCCAATTTGCCTAAATAACCTCTAATCAAATCCTCTTCAGCCAGAGGAAAGTCTTTCTCTCTCCAGGTTTTCTCTCTTGTTTCCAGGCTTGGTAGTGTGTGGGGGCTAGCCTTAGCAGTGAATCCTACTTTGAATTTCTGGGAATGAAAGGACAATATGACTTTATTCCTGAGTAAATATGCAAAGAATAGAAGGAATAGATGGAGTCATGCCACTATTGAAATGAAAAGGCAAAGAGATGGATGAAAGTGAAAAAAATATTTTGAATCATGTATAAACTTTGACAGATACATCTGCCAGGAAAAGAGGTATCAGTGGGGTGTACCTGACACCCATTACTTCTCGTGCACTCATACGCTCATCTTTAGTCGAGATATCAACAGACCCACAGAGATCAGAGTATTTTTGCATTGCATGCAACATACCTTTTTCCCATTGACTTCAAGGGGCACTAAGTTAAAAAGTTCATGTTGAAGTCTTAGATTATGTCAGGCAGCTATTCCACCTAACATTGCTTTGGTTTATTTCTGATTTTTTTGTTTGTTTGTTTGTTTAAGCAGTTTGCATAATAGAGATAGTATAGAATAATAATAATTCACTACTTATATTTTGGCCTGTGTCATAGTGATAGCAAACTCTGACTTTTAACCTGCTTTGGTATTATTTCTGCTTCAAAATTCTCCCTCTTGGCATCCTATAGAAACAATATAACTGTGGATGAAACACATTTATGAATTGCTAGTTCATTCTGTTGCTACTTGCACTACATTCTTTTAGTACTACACACACCTTTCACCAAATAAAGAATGTAGTGTATGTGGTTAGTACAAGTTATTTATTCCTAAAACAATGAACATAAAAAAAAAAAAAAAGTACTATGTTTCTCAATTGCACATTTACGGAAAAAGAGATGCAACTATTTTCTACTTTGTTTCTATGTGCTAGTAATAACAAATATTATTTTTTGAAAGTATGTCTAGTGCTAATTTCTATGAACTAGTACGATCTTAAACATCTAATTCCAACATATGGTACAGTTGTATATGAGAAAACTAATAGCATCTGGATGAAAAGATAAAAATGTTGTTCAACAGAGGCAGAAGTTGGGAATAACAGCATAAAATTATTGAAAAGGAAGAGAATGAAAATAGAACTGGTGACTAAAAGGTTGACAGCAGTTTAAGATTTCAAATGAACTCAATAGAATGATTAGCAGAAAGATCTGTGTAGTGGAATCATTGCTGAAAAGAAAATCTAATATTATGAGGGGAGGTAGAAGGAAATCTCTTGCAAAACTGTGATGTTTTTAAAAATGCTAGTATTAAAATAAGAGTGGGAAGCCAATGAACAATGTTTACCTCCTCTCTTTATCTTGTTTGGGCTCAGATAGAGACAAAATTTTTCAAGTCCTCAGATATGAGAATCTGACTGATCAGAACCAGAAAGGTCTCAAGTGTCCCAAATATTTTACAAGCTGTGTACTTTATTGCTTATGATTTGTAAGGTAAGATTCAATATAGACTCCAGATGTTCCATATCTGAAGGAATATAAACTACAAATAGGTAAAGATTGTAAAACAATGGTGTGACTGGTGTGTAAAACATGCATTTATTTAGGAAAGGTAGAAGGAGGCCTAACTAGTAAGTGTAGTAAGTGAAGGAGTTCTGCTGTAATGTATTTCCAAACCAATCTCATCATTTGAAAAACACCACAAAATCTTTTTCCCTTATGAAACTTGTTTACCTTAACATGAACAGTGCTCACAGCCCCAGCACCATTTTAAATAAGAATATGCAGCATCTAATTTTCTACTTCCAATGCAAAGGGAGAAGAAAATATTCAGGACCTCCAGCTTATATTCAGACATTACTTATTATTAATGCTTAAAATGAGAAATATCCAGTGGAGAAGTGGTGAAGAATTTTAAGGTAGGTAGAAGTGTTGCAATTAAGAAAATGAAAGTTAGTCACAAGGAGTTTTGAATGATGGCTTGTTGTCTAATGTGGAAGTATTTTCAATTGAAAAGTTCATTTTGAGTTCCACCTCTAATGCACTCTAAGAAGTTATGCAGAAACAGTATTTCTACTACTAATGGATTATGTGACATAGTACTCATTTGCTGCTTCCTTGCCATTGAAACCACTCTGAGCCCAAAGAAAGAGATCAGAGAGATCCAGAAAACCCAACTCTGCTTTTGCAATGAACTCAGACTTACTGGCACTTTGATACATATGAGACTTTTTAAAGAAGTCTTAACAAAGTACTTTTGAAATAAAAATGTCAGTTAGTCATAGTAGATGTGATTAAATACGTAAAAGTGACAGGAAATAAATGATGCTATTATGATTCCTACTTACTGTTTTGTTTGATGTGGGGCTAGAAGTAAGATATTCATTCTAAATATCCTCATAAGCTGTGCATTGTGATGCCAATTGTGTTACACATGCATCTTTTTTTTTTTTTTTTTCTTTTTAAGTGTTCATAGTTACAATCATTTCAGTATTTTAAGATGAGGATTCTATATAATTTATAAGGGTCTAGGGGATGTGTTTTGTGGGGCAGAAGAGATTTCACAAAATATCAATGATCCAGGTGAAATAAAGACCTCAAAGAGGTGTCTGCTGCCATCTTTTACTACCATTTCACCTTGCTGCAGACTTTTGCTGTTTCATCTTTTATCTTCCACCAGCTTTTCAACTGTATTCAGTTTTGGAATTGTTTAAGGAATTTTCTCTCTTGACCCCATCATTACAGCATTTAAAGTAATGGACTAAAATGGATCCATGCCTGCCCAATCCATTCCTGCAGCCTCACTGAGGGGACCGTCTCTGTCTCATTTTCCTTTTGGCCTTCATCCTCCCGCAGCCACTGCCCCTGCCCCTGTCCACACCCACTGAAGGATGCCTGATGTCATCAGAGGTGTCTCAGTGAGCTCACAGTGAGTAACAGGAGAGACTGGAAGAAGCTAGTTACTTGGAACCCTCCAGTGGGTGCTGCTCCAGTGGATGCTGTGGGACAAATGCATTGGACTCCCAGCACTTCATAGAGAATGACACTAGAAAGGACTTTGAGGAGTATGTCTTCTGATCTAATACCTATGATAAACCTGTAGAAAAGTCATTTCCTTATAGCATATTTACCCCCCACACCCTTTTCCTCTTTCTTGGATATCAGCAGATATGTACATGTACATTTCATTTCAGAAGTATTTCCCCTGTACTTTCACTAAGTGCCTTGTTTTCCTGAGCTGATTTCTTTTTGCCTTATAAACAGCAGATTTTCTTGCTTCTCTTTCTTTGGACAAAGGGAAAGGGAAATAATATATATATATATACGTATATATATATATGTGTATATATATATATACGTATAGAAATAATACAGATTTTCTTTTTCTTTTCTTTTGCCCTTAGTATAAATGAATTATATCAGCCCAAGACTATTCTCGTTTCTGAGCCCTAGCTTCGTTAACATTACTGATGCATACAAATGTTTCTAGACCTGGGGGATCTTTGTTTTTTCATCTCCTACTATTTCAGTCTGAAACCCATTCTCAGTGTCTGAAACTTTGCTTTGCAATTGCTGTCCTCTGGCTATGGCATCTGTTGTTACAACCTTTACTAAGCCCACCAATAAATAATCTTATTTCCTGTCAGTACTAGACAACTTAGAATAGGAAGTGGAAGCTTCACTGCTAGAAGAAAAATGGATGAAAGAGAAGCTAAGTGTTTGGGCCTCCATTGTTGGCTTTGCTGAAAGTTTGCTATGTTACTTTGGTGAGACACAATGCATCTTTGAGTTTCTTTCTCAGGAAAAACAAAACAAAACAAAACCGATATTCACAGAGGCTTTTGGATGACCATTTGCTTCTCTGCATGCAGAAATATAGGACTTCGTTTTGATGGCTACTTGTCATAAACTTACATTAACCCAACTAGCAGAAAACTGGTTGTACTTAAAAAGTACTGAATAACAAATAATATAACTATGAAAGTCATTTTCACCTTAAATACTTCTCTAAAAAGAAAAAAAGAAAACAAAAAAAACCTTTGTAAACTTTAAAAGCCTTCTAACATGTTTTTCATGTTTAATCTTTGATCAAAGATACAAAATATTAGTAGGACAGCAAGTCAAAAGAAATATCAGGAGTAAGCAGACAGACCTTAAGAAAGTGGGAAAAAAAAAAAAAAAAAAAAAAGGAGGATTTATCATAAAATACTCTGAGAGGTTCGAAAAATAGAAATAAAGACAGACTTAGCAAAGGTGAAACTAAGTCTTTGCAAATAAATCATAGCATATAGTATTTATATATTTATTTATTTATTTCTTTATTTTGTCATTTATCCGAAGAAAATAAGTATAAAAGACCTGGGCTCGCGATCTATTGAGATTGAGATGCTATGAATATGGGATGTTCCTAGGTAGTAATGCCAGTCTGCCTTTAAGCTGTCTGAATAAAACCAAAAAGCTTTGCCTCAGTTTTTACTGAGGAGAGCAACATAGCAAAGATAAGGGGGGCATTTGTCCCATAAACAAAAATGAAAATTACTGCATGTGTGATGAGAATGATTTTATTTTTTTTTCTTCTTTTTAATATGCATTTCAGTTGAGGGACATTACACTCTCAGTCCTATAGTACTGTAAGAATTGGTATGCACAATCACAGGTCCAGCAAGCCATGTTCTTTAATGTGTCTGCTGAATGAATCAGAGGCAGTGCTGTGTGGCTGTAGAATAGCATATATACTGTCTATGTTTAAGCATTCTCAGACAATTCAGTCTGCCTTTAGTAGTAGAATAGGCTGGATGTGGCCTGCAGTCCAGTGCTTTTAATTAATGGGTCAGAGGGACAGCATGTGCTGTTTGACCAGGGGCTCTACATTTTCCATTTGGATATTGTGAGAACCAGTTGACCACTTGTAAAGAAGTTCCCACAGACCACCCTTGGCAGATGTCCTTGATAACAGCAGCTGGTAAGAGAAATTTCACTGTAAGAGGGAGTGTGAATCAAATATGCAAAAC
This sequence comes from Anser brachyrhynchus, assembly GCF_964034855.1. NCBI lineage: Eukaryota > Metazoa > Chordata > Aves > Anseriformes > Anatidae > Anser > Anser brachyrhynchus. Next base: position 96,663,137 of record NC_137696.1, on the reverse strand, counting down.
TGTCTGAGAGAGCGTTTGCTCAAAAATGGTAGAATTAAAAAGGAAGATGACCATCAGTTATATTAAATGTTAATTTAGGAATTACAAAAGATACAAAGAATTCTGCTTCTATCCTGATTGGATATGCTGAGTTCTATGTGTTCTGAGCATTTTTTCCCATTTCCAAATTCACCAAATTCAGGAAAAAAAAAAAAAATGTTTTACCATCCCTTTTCCACTTTCCATCTTCCTCTATTTGGTGCCCTTCAGGCATAAAACAAAGTATGAAGGCCAAGTAGAATGGATCCAGAAAGTGTCTGAGATGTAAATACTTGACGATGTCTGGGAGAGGTTGAAGAAGACTAATGACAGACAAAAAATACAGACATACTCAGTGTTAAATATTTTTAAATGTTGATCATACCTGATCAATGTAATTGACCTCTGAGGAGCATTACTGTTCTTTTTTTTCAGATGTAAGAAGGCCGCAGATCTAATCTGTCTGGATTACAGATAAGCAATTTCTATGGTGGCACACAGGAAAAGCAATGTGAAGCTGTAGAAAAACAAACAAACAAACAAACAAACAAACAACAACAACAACAACAAAAGGAAAATAGGGTATAGGAAAAGAATTAAGTGAAGAGTATCCATGGATACATCATACTGAAAGAGGTCTGCTCAACTGGATAGAGAAGCCTAGTGAAATTGTTACAATTAAAATCTTGTTATGGACAAAAAAGGGAAATCCAGCCTACATGTGAAGCTGTTAATTTATTTTAATCTGCTTTAACAGTGTAGCCAAAATGCAATTATCATTACTCCATTATAAATGGACTAACACTCACTTTTAAAATTATCTAATCAATAAAAACCTGATCTTATTAGTAATACTAAAAACAAAAGTTGCTATACAAGACAAATTTCCCAGTATCTACTCCTTTCCTTTGGTGCTGTTTACACCTTTTCAGTATTCCTCTATGTCTTAAGCACATGGTTTTAACTGTGGGAGAGGCACAGAGAAAGTTTTTAGCATCCTGACATCTCTGCAAGGGCGACCATGATAGGAGGAGTTAGGATAGGTGGAGGAGTTTCTTCTTGTTTAGCAGTCACTGGGCCCCAGCATAAGGGTTAAACCAGCAAAATCCAACTCAGACCAAGGTAAGGCCAGAGCACTGCTAGGTAAAGCATGTGATTTTTTATTGGTAGTGGAAAAATAATATTTCCTAGGTATGGAGCTACTTAAGAAATAGCCAAGGAGCTATGATCTCCAGCGTTCTTTTAAGTTTTCTTGGCACAAAGTTCAGGTTTTGTGTGCGTGTGTGTGTGTGATTATTATTATTATTATTATATATTTTTTTTAAGCTTTTCTGATAGCTTAAACTGGAAGGAAGAATTTGGTTTACATAAGAACTGAAGCAAGAGAAATAGAATAAAAACAAGAACTGGGTGTTTTCCCAATGTCTTTCCTTTAGGGACTAATGCGAAAAATTTCATCAGGAAGCTATGTTCTCATGAGTTAGAAACTGCTGAGAAATAAAAGTCTGTATATATGGGTCATTGAAATTCTACAAGATGTCACTATGACATAAGAAAAATGGAAAAGAAAAAAAAAAAAAAAGATCCTAGAACTCAGACTAGGTTTTCCTAGATTTTTTCAGATTTCCTACTGAAGTAAGGATTTAATTATGTATAGCATGGGTATTTTCTGTAATACTGTACCCAGGTTTTGAACTACCAAGTTGTTTGCGAAGATGACTGCAGAATAGAATAAATGTACAAAAATTTCACAGCAGATGTGCTCAAGAACTGATGTTGGCTTGGTAAGGTTGTTGGACAACTGTCTTTGAATACAAGTGAGAATGCAGTTAGGTACACAGGTGTGGTGGAAGATGGTTCTTGCAAGACTCGTTGAGGGCAGCAGCCTTTTTAGCTTCAGTCAAGTGGTCTAACTCCAGGGGATAAGCACTCAACAACTCAACCCTAAGTACTGGACTTAGGGCTTCTCACCTCCCACCTGAAAATAGCAATCACTACCACTTTATTCCAGTGAATGCCCATGATTTTTTTTTTTCTCTAGTGTGTGAATATCAAAAACCCACCTGTTTGCACACAGGAGTTGTTCTCTGCTGTTTTCCACAGCTGAGACTACTGCTTATTCCCTTCCAGACAGCCATGTATTAACATTAAATTCTGCATTACTACAGGAAGGCTGATTTCACTAGTGGTCAGCAGTCTCAACCTGAAAGAAAAGATTAGCATAAACTTCTAAACTAAGAGCCCATGGGAATGTTCCTCTTCTCCTCCAGACCTGGTAGGGATCAATGAACAGCACTGTCTTTTTAATGAGACATGTCAGACCATGAATGGCATAATGTTGGGGTAATTAACAGCTGGTTAAACAGATGGCCAAAGAACAACACTTCCATAAGCTGCCCTCAATCATATTATTACTATTATTCACAACTCTGGCTACTGTATGTATCAGCAGGATCCCCAGCTTCTCACAGAAGAGGATACAACACAGTAAAGCATAATCAGTGCTTAAGTGCTGTTTCAGACAGAAGGTAAAGACAAAGCTCAGGGCACAGGCCTGAGTCAAGTATACAGTCTAGGAATAGCTTTTGTTGAATAAAAGGCCGAGGTGAGGTTACCATTTGCAAATGTACAAGGACACTGAAGAGTTAATTCATGTTGGCAAATGGACAAGTAGGTATAAATTGGCCTAGAGGAAACTTATCCAGGAAATGAAAAGAAGTCTCCAAATAACTAGCAAGTGAGGTCTGAGGAAGTTGCAGCAAGAAATCCAGCTTATTTTGAGTTATTTTTATAAATCAGGTAATTGACTATGACAGGAGAAAACTGGATTTAGTATTTCAGGATTTTTTTCTAATCCTATGTTCAATATTCATCAGATTTTTTAGATATGATCTTTGTCAGCTTCTGTTATTGCAGCAACATTCAGTCATCTGCTTGGAGTTCTGTCAGTTTGGGCCATGCCAAAATGCAAACCTTTAACCTTGCAGGTAATTTTAAGTCATAAAAAAATATATACATGAAGTCACCCACAGGTTATACAGGACCTGAGTGGGGAACCCTCCTGAAACAGTGAGGTAAGATTTGGATGATAAAAAGTCTTTCAGTGGCTTTAATCCAAAATCCTTTTTCAATTCTGAGTTATAAGAGTGGGGGGAAAAGAAAAAAAATTCAATTCCCATTGCAAAAGTGATCCCAGGGCTGTCACGCTTCTGAGAACAAAGCTAGAGCAAAACCACCCACAGTTCAAAAACTTGACATGGGTAAGGTCCTAGCTGATCATTTTTGGAGTGGATTAGAGAGGATTAGAGAAGTGAGAGAGGTAGAATAAAAATAAGAAGATAAGAATTTTTTCTTTAAGTCAGTTCTGAGCGTGGTAAATTGGTACCTCTAAGATTTTCACAATGCCAAATGAAATACTCTCCTTTCTGACACTTCACAATCCAAACGTAATACATCCAGCCTCAGCAGCACTTGCAGTCTATTCTTGGACTGCACCTAGGGCTCAAAAGAAGGAACAAAAAGTGAAACTAAATACTGACATTTAAAGATTTTAAAATTACTGCTTGATTTGACTTTTTTTTTCTGGTATTATTATTATTATTATTAATTTGAAGTGTAAGATTTGGTTAATAAAATCTTAATATGGTTCTAATTCAGTATGACTTTCTGCCCATTGAAGAGAGTTTTGTAAATCCTGTATTGCAATCACTAAGAAATGCTGCGCTTGCATTCATCATAACTTGGTAACTAATACAAAACTCAACTCACAGACCTCTCTAAATTTTTTTTTTTCTTTGTATATTTATGTCTAACCTATTTGATATCTTTAAATAGCTTTTCTCACTGCTTCTGTATTTGTGAATTGTATTTGTTTATGTTTTACAAGTCTTACGAGGAGCGGCTGAGGGAGCTGGGGTTGTTTAGCCTGGAGAAGCGGAGGCTCAGGGGAGACCTCATCGCTCTCTATGGGTACCTTAAAGGAGGCTGTAGAGAGGTGGGGGTTGGTCTGTTCTCCCACATGCCTGGTGACAGGACGAGGGGGAATGGGCTAAAGTTGCGCCAGGGGAGGTTTAGGTTGGATATTAGGAAGATCTTCTTTACCAAAAGGGTTGTTAGGCATTGGAATGGACTGCCCAGGGAGGTGGTTGAGTCACCATCCCTGGAGGTCTTTAAGAGACGTTTAGATGTAGCCCTTAGTGATATAGTTTAGTGGAGGACTTGTTAGTGTTAGGGCTGAGGTTGGACTAGGTGATCTTGGAGGTCTCTTCCAACCTAGACGATTCTGTGATTCTGTGATTCTGTGATTCTGTGATGTGTATATATATTAAATGAAGCATATATCTCTCACAAAAACATACTGACTTTTTTTCCTTTTCCTTTTTTACTTTCTTTGCTATCTGAAGATTTATTTCCATTCTATTTATATTTTGTTGCCTTAAAACTGGTGGAGACCTAGCCTTTGCAATAAATGGAAGAAAAATATACTCTAGAAGGTTATATAACATGTAGATAACACACACGAAACTTGAGGTTGGTTAGATCTACAGAAACATTTTTGTTTTTTTGTGGGAATGCATATTGGTATTTAGTGCAAATCTCCTCAATTCAGATACCTGAACAAATATTTTAGCTTCCTAATCAGCCTAGATTATTTATCCTGTAATTAAATTAATATTTCACTCTTGTTTGCACAAAGCCCATATATGTAGACCACGTGAAGGATATTAAATGGAAATGATGTGGAATTGCTTCTTTTTCTACATGGGTTCCAAATTTGAATACACAGCTCTGTAAGGACTTTCCTGGACCTATAGACTGGCAGATTTTTCTGCATTATTTAAAATATCCTGGTGTGCTTTCTATACTCTTACACTTATTAGATAATAGGTTCCCATGACTGACTCAGCACCAACATTGTAGGTCACTCTAGTGAAGGTGGGTTTGCACTAAATTGAAATAGTTGAAGAGGGTTCCCAAGTCCCACTCTGCTGACCCTCTTGTGGGCCTGGTAACCTCTTGCAGAAGAGTGATAATAATTAGTAGAAAAGCTGGAGGACACAGCTTTCCGTCATTTGTTTATGGAAGAAGATTCCCTTGATAGCTAAGAGTATCTGAGGGTACTTCCCCCTCAGCTCCTTCCATTCTTAGGAAAATAAGGATGATTATAATCCAGCATTTTGTCTGATATAAGCTACATTAAGTAATCAGTAGGGACTGTTGAGAGGGGGAATAGAGGATGCTCACTTCATGTCAGGAGGAACATTGTACTTAATTACACATAGACAACCTGATTGTGCATTAGGGCTTTGTGGCAGAGCAGCTCCCTGGCTGTGCTATATTGAAAATCAGTCATTGACAACGGCCAGGAGCAGGAAACTCTAACGATTACGGGAGTTAGGAAAGCATATCGTGATATTTCTGTAAGTAGCTCTGTGATTAAAATTGCCAGTCAGATCCTTGCTACTATAAGTAGAGAGCTTAGAGCTGCCTTAATGAGTGAAGTGCAATATCCCTATTCTCTCTGCTTCCATTAGAACTGGTATTGTAAACACTCAACGTTATATTGCAATACTATGGCTTTAAACCTGATGTAATCCTATTAATAGCAGCAAATAGCATTCGTGAACTTTTCCCGGGGGGGGGGGGGGGGGGGGGACACTCTGACAAGAGACAAAAAAAAAAAAGATAAAAAAAAAACAAAACAAAACTAAAAACCTAAACCAAAAACCAAATGTAACACACTATAGGAAATCAGAAATTCAAAATCAGAAAACCTGGAGCAATGCAGTGAATCATTAGGCCCAAATTATTTGTTCATAAGGAAGCAAAATCATTTGGATTTAAATAAAAATTCCAAATGTTCTTTTGTAATATATGCAGATTTCTATTGTGCCCACTTTGCAATAGTGTCATTATGCTAGAGGGAAAAAAAAACAGATTTTAAATAGGAAAATAAGCCCTTTTTTTTCTTTATTTCTGCTTGGTTGAATACTTATATTTTGCTAAAATTCACCCAGTGGGAGAAGTATGTGCATTTTAACTTTAATCTTCATCACAATAAGCTATGTTTCAGGCAGAGATAAATAACAGTCCATGTATCTACCCATCCATTCATACAAGTTTGTATACTAAATTCCTCATTAAAGTATCTGAGAGCCTGTTGCCAGACATAAAAGTATAACTATTACTTGTTTTCTCATTCTGTCTTTTTCCATACTCACATCATTGCAATAGCAGTAATAGCTATGCAGTTATGATTCATTTTGCTGAATGACTGGGAAAATCAGATGGTACAAACTAAAGAACTTATTAGAGCCTCTACTCATAAAACTGCTGAATAATATTTATACTTGGGGAGGTGTCAGCATTAATGCATAAATGTTTTTCATCACCCATCTACATAGGTTCACATATTGTCAGTCTTCACTATACTATCTGAGTGCCTCCATAATGCCTGCACACTTCTTGCTATACTAGGGTATTAATCCTAAGTGACTTTGGGCTGGATTCCATTCTCGCTCCTATTTAGGTATTTTTTATTTTTGCAGCAGTGTTCAGTGAAATCATTTCCGACCTACATCTATCTTCACTGGAATAAGTTCCTAGTATTGAATGGATACAAATGAGGGAAGAAGAAGGCCACTTTTTATATTATTTGATTACTCTCATGCAATATTATGCTGTTTTTTTTACTTATCTAGAAAATGATCTGTAAAAAAAATAAAAAAAAAAGTGTTAAGCTAACAATTAAAAATGTTATTTTGCATAGAATGAATCTGTAGGGACATGTATCCTACAAGGATTACAAGGATAGAAGATAATGAATAACAACAACAGAAGCAACAAAAAACAGGAATAAAGAGGTACATTTCTTTTTTGTTTTTAATAGCAAATTGTTATTTAAATACATGTTTTGAATAAAATTATCCTTTGTTCAGAGGATGATAGTCATAGTTAAAAAGAAATACAGTAATTTAATTGTATTTAAAAATATTTTGGGGTGTTTATCGGATATTTTTACCATTTATAATAAAGTTATACAAGAGAAGGACTGAAATTAAGGAGAAATATATTAAACATTTCACCTATTTCACCTGAAGTACCACACCTCATTCCCACTTTCCATAATAAGTTTCATTGTATCAGTCAATTCAGATAATGATAAGAAATAGTAAAACAGATTTTTGCCCTTTAACAAAGATATCCTTTGGGAGAAGTATGATATTTCAAACTGTTGCTTTAGTGTAAGAGTACTGCATAATGCTGCAGAGAATGGAGAGAAGAAAGCATGACAATGAGGAACCAGGCAGGCAGTTTTGCCACAGCCTTTGTCAAGGGAAATGTAAAACAAATGAGCATATCTGTTCAATATCCATCAAATAATGAGAGTGTCATATGAGTTCCGGGTCTTTGTCGACATAGCTTGAGCAAAAGGTTAAAGAAATATTCACAGAAGGGAATGGTCACTTTTTTTTCTTATTTTTTTTCTCTTTTTAGTAAAATGAATGAGCAGAGTTATTCAAAACCATATTATACATTTATTTCTATTGGTATTTACTTGTGTAAATCATCCTCTTAGAAGGACAGAAACACTTTCATGGTTAAACTTCTGATATTTTAAAAGTGTAATTACCAAGCTCTTAATGTTTTGTTGCTATATTTGGCAATAATTCCACAGTAATATTAAAAAGAGACCAGTTAGAGAGCACAGCCTGGTCCAGTCTCTGAAATACAAAAAATAATACAACAGTCTGACTGACAGATATAGGTAAAATAATAATAATAATAAATCTATTTATTGATTTTGATTTTTTTTTCCTCCAGAATCATGTTGGTTTTGACAACATTTCTCAAGTACAAGATACAGTTCTAAAGCAGTTCAGATAAAGACTGAGTAGGTGAGTGGTGATGACCTAATTCAGGGAAAGCAATTCTTCTCACTTACATGGGAATTGCTTATCCTCCAGGCCTTCAGACCAGTTTTTCTCACTGTAGATGGTCTAGCTCATTACAAAAATTAAATATTTATTAGATGTCAACCTCATAACTATAGTCCTTTTTCAGAAATGACTATCAGAGAGAGAGAAACGATAAAAGCAACTCTTCTATTAACCAACTTCTCTCCATCACAAATCATTACCGTTGGGGGAGTAAATGTACTCAGCAAAGAAGTATAGTTTCTTTCTGTTTTACTTCTGATGAAGATTTTAGACACCAAAACATGGTTATAAAGGATAAGACATAGTTTTCACTTTCTTTTGAAAATGTTTGAAATGTTTTTGTTCTGTTTCCCATTTGAGTGGAAAAAAATAGAAACAACAATAACAGCAAAAAGACAACTTTTCATATCTTTCACGCTATTGAGAAATCTACTAAGCAAGTGATTGCTTTTTTTTTCTAGGTGGTGGTGTGCAAAAATCCTTTATCATAGTTCTTTGAAGCAAGATTACTTGTCTCAGTGCTTCTGCACAAACTCTCTGCTCAGCCTCTACCCAAAAAAGAAGTTTTTACCACTTAAGTGTTGGACCTAGAGGTTCTAACAAAGCAAAGGATCCAGAACAATGATTGTATAAAACAGAATATCATCATTTTTAAGTCATAATTTTAAAAATAACTCCTCCAAAGTGCCTTTTTGGCACTTCATTTATGTAAAAGATCTGCAATTTCATGTGATTGCTGATTGGTTTACTGATTGTTTATTTTCTGTGATACTGGATTGTTACAGTACTATTCTTGCTTCCTTTTTTCTTCTCTCTTCTTCTCCTGCAAGTCCCATTTACTTTCTAAAATACAAAGTAAAATCATTTTTCCCAAAGATTTTATCTTGACTCTCTTTTAAGGGGAAAAAAAATAATAAAAAAAGTTTTGAAACATGAAACATGAAAGAAATGGCAAAAATCTACCTAGAGAAACAAGGAGAGTGAGTTCTGAAAAACAAAACATCTTCCTCTTCTCCCCTTCCCTATCCCAAACCCCTTCTTGTAGATTTTATTCTTCCTTGGCATAATTTCTGGTTTTAAACCTCAAATGGGATTCAACAGACCGCCTTTGTTTCCATTTCATCAACACCAACTCTGACTGATGCTCCAGAATGAAAATCAACAGCTTACTGCAGGATTGGTGAATGAATTCATGTACAGACCTCATTATGTGTCCTAGGACTAACTCCCAGTTAAGCAAGCATCTCGTCCTACTTCAGAAAGCACTAACTGCTCCACTCACATAATACAAGATGTTTTTTTCCCACTGTATTAGGTTTACATGGGAAGGGTTTGGTAGCGGGGGGGCTGCAGGAGTGGCCTCTGGGAGCAGAGCCCAGAAGCTGCCCCATGTCAGATCAGAGCCAGCCCAAGCTGGCTTCAAAAGGGACCTGCTGGCCAGAGCTGAGCCTGGGAGAGATACTGGGTGGGCCTCCGGGAGAGCAGATTGAAGAAAGGGGAAAAAACTGCTATGTGACAGCAGCTGGGAGAGAGAACCAGCCCTGCAGACCCCAAGGTCAGCGCAGAAGGAGGGCAGGAGGTGCAGAAGTTCCCCTGCGGCCTGTGGAGAGGCCCCTGGTGGAGCAGGCTGTCCCCCTGCAGCCCATGGGTCCCACACGGAGCAGATCTCCACGCTGCAGCCCGTGGAGGAGCCCCCGGTGGAGCAGGTGGATGTGGCCTGGAGGAGGCTGCGGCCCATGGACAGCCCCCGCAGGAGCAGGCCCCGGGCCGGAGCCGCAGCCCGTGGAGAGGAGCCCACGCAGGAGCAGGGGGTCTGGGATGAGCTGCCGCCCATGGGGGACCCGTGCTGGAGCAGTTTGCTCCTGGGGGATGGACCCCGTGGTACGGAGCCGTGTGGGGGCAGTTCTTGAGGAGCTGCTGCCTGTGGAAAGCCCCCGCAGGCTCAGTTTGGGAAGGATGGCATCCCGTGGGAGGGACCCACAGTGGAGCAGGGGCAGAGAGTGACTGTGAAGGAGCGGCAGAGATGAAGGGTTAGGGACTGACAGCAGCCCCCATTCCCTGTTCCCCTGCACTGCTCAGGGGGAGGACGTAGAAGAAAGTGGATAGGGGGAGGGTGTTTTTAGGTTTTGTTGTTGTTGTTTCTCACTTCTCTAGCTTGTTAGTAATAGGCAATAAACGTTACTAATCTCCCTGTGCTGAGCCTGTTTTGCCTGTCACGATAATTGTTGAGTGATCTTGTGTGTCCTTATCCCAACCCTTGAGTTCTTTTCACTGTATTTTCTCTCCCTTTCCCTTTGAGTTGGGGGAGTGAGAGAGCAGTTGTCATGGAGCTCAGCTGCCCACCTGGGTAAAACCGTCACACCCACCCATAGCTAGCTGTAACTCATAGTCCTGACCCTGACTGTATGCCTTACTGCTGATCTCCCTGGCACTCTTCTTTGCCGTATTTTCAGATGTTTCCCTGAAGAATGAGTAGAGTTGGCAGCTTGCTTCTGCATGGGTCCTTTTTTTTTTTTTTTTTTTTAATGTCCAGCATCCCATACAAGAAACAACAGCTCACTAGGCACTGCTTTGGCAAAATTATTTTTTTTTTTTTTCAAATTTAAAAATTTTTTTTCAAATTTAAAAAAAAAAAAATACCATTACAGTGTGTTGTGTATTTTCCTAAATCCTTCTCCAAGAAAACTGTGCTGGCTATGTAATGGAAACAGCTCAAGAAGCTGAGTAGTAGAGATTTGCACTTTGGGATGGAATAGCCTTACTAATGAAAAATTATGCAGACATTCTAGATGTGATATCGCGAAATTAAGACAAAAGAATATAAAGATGTATATATACATATAATTGTCATATATACATGTATGTTGTACATATGTATGTGTATATATATGTATACATATATATATGTATGTTGCCTGTTGCAGAGAAAAATGTTGATTCTTGTACATGACTAAATCTTATACGGCTTCCTGTAGCATACGTTCTGTATTCATTTTAGAGCAATACTGCTTGAGACTGATAATTCAATTTACATTCTGTGCAACGTGATTCCTAAATACCACATTTGAAGAAGCATGCTTATAAGCATGACATAGTTTTCTAAAAGGATGATAGCTATAGCATCTGTTAGTTGTCCCAAGATTATTTTTGATCATTATGTTTGTACAAAAAATACCGTACTTTTGGAAGGCAAGTAGAAGGCTAGTAGTTTATAACGTCACCCAAAATAGAAAAGCAATGCATATCTCTACACTTAAAGAAAAAAAAAAAAAAAGAAAGAAAGAAAAAAAGAAAAGAAAAGAAAAGAAAAGAAAAAAGAACACTTTAAGCTTTCTACTGAAGATGCTTTTTCCCAGGTGGTCAATTGCACTTGTCATCTGTTATTTTGGAAAATGCACAGAATTTAATAGATGAGGTATATCAAGCTAACTACATTAGGAACACACCAGCTGTCAATATGGCTTCAGCCCAACAGCATCTTTTGGGAAAAGCAAATTCCAAAATGCAGACAGTATACTATTAGTCTGATAGAATGATTATAAGTTTTGCCATCTGTTGCATATTTCACAATTAATTGTGATTTGTATCAACAGATATTTTCTAAAATCCACATTTTCTCCTTTATACAAGAAACAACAAAGCATAACAGCAACACATTGTCTGAAGAAATGATGTACCAACGCTGGAGCTAAATCAGATAAGTTTCACCCTGGTTTAACAAGCTAGATATCCAGGGTACTAATTACAGTAAATAGATCTTAAAATATCACTGCCAGTACAGAAAAATTACAAACCAGAATTATCTATCCTTCCTTGAAAACCTTACTGGTTTTGCTTTTCAAAGCTTTTCCAGTGTGCAGTCATACACTGTTTAACATTTCAGAGTCCATCAGTTGAATGCTGTTGGATTGTAATTAGAGGAAACTATTCAGTCAAAAACAAATGTAAATGGTACAAATATTTCAAAATTCTCCATGACTAGACCTAAAGTATAGAGGAATTGCTTGCATATACAATTAAATACCTGTTTGACATGTTTAATATGACAATATGAAGCATCATGACAGTATTTAAAGTGATAGCATAAACACATAAATAAATAAATAAAGTTTGAGTCGTTGTTTTCTCCCCACCTCTGCCCCCACCCCATATTCTCCACTTTGTTTGTTTGGTTTTCTTTCTTTCTTTTCTTTCTTCCTTTCTTCCTTCCTTTCTTTCTTTCTCTTTCTTTCTTTCTTTCTTTCTTTCTTTCTTTTTCTCTTTTCTTTTTCTCTTTTCTTTTCTTTTCTTTTCTTTTCTTTTCTTTTCTTTTCTTTTCTTTTCTTTTCTTTTCTTTTCTTTTCTTTTCTTTTCTTTTCTTTTCTTTTCTTTTCTTTTCTTTTTCTTTTCTTTTCCTTCCTTCATTTCTTTCAACATGAACCACGTATGTTGCCAAGTGAAAGGCCTGGTCTTAGCCCCAGCCACAATTCTCTAATCTTGGCTTTCTGTCAGTGACATTAAGGCACTCTGTACAGGGCTATGGTTACGTTGTGTTTATTTAGAAATGAGATGAGACTTATAGAAGCAACTTCATAGGCACACAAGTCTTGGATAATAGTAATACTGAAAACATTTCAATATTTTTGAAAGTATTTTTAGATGTATTATTACAATTGTTTCATTCTTCCCATCTTAAACTAACACTTCACCTGAAGACATGTCCTCAACCTTGTCAAAAATGACTGAACAGGGCTTAAAGCAAAAGGGAAAACAACAGATATTTCATATTGCATAAGCCATAAGATGCATTCAAGCAACATTTAGCTTTCTCAAAGGCTTCTATACTTACTAGAAGATAGAAGTTACCTCAGACATGTAGAAGGGAACTAGTGTCACACCTGTGACATTCAAATAAGTCATTTTAGCACTTACTTTGTGTGTTTTGTTTCATATACCAACATCAGAACCATGTACAGCTTTACACAATAAAAAATAATCCCAGTTTTAGCCAACAATCCATATGTAACAATTACACTGAAAAATGAAAAAATATAATAAAAAGCATTCTGTGTATAATATGCCTCTTTAATATCTTCTGTAATAAGCAAATTGCTGCATTTCACATAGACCTTAGCTTTTAAATGACTCTTACGTGTGAAAACTATGGTAGGGAACACAGTAGTAGCCTAGCCAGATGACAAAAGCAAGAAACACATTAGCAGGCAATGCATTTCAAAGAAGAGGTCACATTGTACTAGCCAGATAAAAATGAGCAAACCTACCCAAGTTATCTTTCAATAGTAATTGCAAAGATTACCAGAAATTTTATTAACAAATACTAGTGATGAAAGAAGGGAAATCATATGGGTGCATTCAGCCTTGGCGATATATTTTCTTGCTTATTTTATCCTTCCTCCACCTCTATTTTATCTCATTCACCTACAGGCATCTGGCTTGTATCTATATCCCAAACAAATCTATAAACAGGAAAACCACTGAGTTGTAATACTCCAGAGACAAAAATAAACAAAGACAAAAATCTTTGTCTTCCTTGAATTGAAGAAATTATAATTTATGCTTCTTTCTCATAGCTTTATTAGCTGATTAACAAAGGAAAAATAAAACAGTACTCTGCTGAGTCTAGCATAAGAGTGCCTTCACTGGTCAAAAGGCTGTCCAATATTCAGAAGTCTCTGGAAAACCCAAGAGATAAAAATGAAGCCATCTTATAACAGTAAATGTACTCTTGCTCAGCTTGATGGCCATATCAATTCATGACTGCTCAGCTCATATGAGGCATTTGATGATATCTAGTACAAGTTAGATAGTTTGGTTTTGATTTTGTTTTTCACTGTTTAGCAATCAGTCAGTGCAGCAAATGTTATTAATCTGATAATTAATACTTCACAAACTCAGAAACATGAAAAACAGACTTTCAATTTATCAGGAAAAAAAAAAAAAGGAATGTCTTTTCCAAGACTTATGATAAAAACTGAACCTACTGACAGTAACAGTTTTTTGAGCATTTGCTGTGACAAGAACTTTTTAGCAGTCCATTAATGCTAGAGCTAACTTGCCCAATAGGTCATTAAGCTATATATGAAATTCTATAAGAAATATAGAATTGTGTAGGAAATATGTAAAGAAAATATATCTGTTCCTTTATAGTTTATTATATGTTTATAAAGGCATTTGATTGACAGGGTAAATTAAAAGTTTTGTCTTATTTTCAAATAAGTTTCTGTTTCTGTAGATGTCATTAGGAAAAAACATTCTTTTTATAAATACAGTCATTGGACCACCATCGTGTCTGAATCAATGTGGAGAGACATAATTACAAATACACAGCAGATTTTTGTCAAGCAAAGATATCTACACACATTTCAAATTAATTGCCAAGGTTTGGCATTGCTGGCATACAATCAAAAAGCTTTGGTTTTGCCCAGTGCTGTAAAACTATTTCATAACATTAATTATTAAACTGCAGCAAAAAAGCCTGTGTATAGATATTTTTAAGAGAAAACATATTTACAACAGATGTTGAATAATTTAACATTCTGATGACAAATTTGAACATTATAGATAATATTCTATGTGAGCAAGGCACCTTCTGTCATGCTCTGCTTCTATAAGACATTCTGTATTTTTCCATTGATTAGTGAAACATCACATTTTTCTTTTTAATTATCAAGGTCTTTAGACTAATATTTTAATCCTTGATCATTATTAAAGCTATCAGTCCACTGGGAAATTCATGGTCTGGCAACAGACTTCCCTTTCTCCTCACAGGCTTTTGAGTTCAAAGAGCTATGTCAATCACATTTTCAAGCCAATTACATTAATCTGGTTCTTTTGGATGCCCTTAACAGATTTCTGAAAATGAAAATATGTTACCATACTAAGAACTGAATCCAGATTCCTCACTTGATTACAGTACCTGCCAGACACTTTGCTGCTTCTCACTCTCTCATTTTATCCTTTGGTGAAATAGTAGCTCAGGTAATGTTAATTTTCCTTTTCATACTGTAGAGAAACTCTTCCTATTGTTATTTATTAATTTATTTATTTAAGTTAGCACAAGGTCTTTTTATGTCCAGGCCCCTTTCCTTACAGTACATAACAAGTTTCTGAAGGATACAACAATGGAACATTCCATAACCACAGATTTTGTCACAAGACAGTATCTTTGAAATCCCCTGCAAAATAGAATAGTGAATTTAGGTCTGTGACTTTTCAGCTTTTTAAATGATTGATTCTGTCTTCTACACTTCTACTGTAAAAGCAGAAGGTGTATTTCTAGCTTAGTAGAAGCTTTCCTTTGCTGGTTATTTTCTAAAGAAGTAGGCAAACTTAATCCATCTGTAGTTTGGACTGATGATGCCTCTGTATAGATGTAACACCAGCAGTTATAGACATTCTTTTCTGCAATGTGTTGGCAATAAATAAATAAATAAATAAATAAATAAATAAATAAAATGAAATAAAATCTGATACCACCATTACTTGTAAGGATTTTTGTAGTGCTGATTATGAGAGTTCCCTAACTCAACATCTGAAAGGCCACTACCCAAATGATGGCACTCAGACCTGTAGAACTTTTTGCTTGCCTGAGGACTTTAGGGAATTTATTTCATTTTTGTTCTCAAACTGCCCTTCTCTTTCTCTGTGTTTCCTAATGTTGTTTTAATCTGTTCTTCAAGGGATTTTAATATGAAATGCAGAATTAATGTTTAGATAAGACATAAAAACAGAGGCCTAATTGTAGGTATGATGGTTTTTTGTTTGTTTGTTTGTTTGTTTTTCTCCTGAAAATCCAAGCTGTTGTCCTAAGTTTTGGGGGAAAAATAGAGAAAAAAATACTATGTAAATATGAGTTAATTCAGAATAGTAGCTTAGTTCTTTGACATTTGAATAGTAAATATTTTATACTGGATGCATTTGGCAATGATTACTCTTTCATTTTCTTCCATTTTTTAAATTCACTGCCAGAGTTTGATAGAGAAGAACTCATGGGAAAAAGAAAACAGAAGTCTGCAGGATTTATAGAGAGTAGAACTGAAACTCATTGATGGCTATAGACATAAACTATATTATTACAGCCTATGTAGTGTTGGATCTAAACAAAAATCCTTCTTGCTTTGGTATATATGATTTTTACAGATGCCTTTGTTTTGAAAATGGCTTGTAAAAAAAAAAAGTAATATAAGCAAATAAAATTTTCTCATTCACTGTAAGCCTTGTAGCCTCACAAGTCATACTTAAAGTTAGGAAATAGTAAAATTTCTAGGTTAATAAGAATACTCCATTACTCTTCAGTTTTAGTTATGTTGTTCAATATGGAGTCTCCCTCCCACTGATCTCCTCATTCTCATTTATTCTTATATTTTTTCTTTTATCCAATGAAATCTGAATTTCTTCATTTCAGTGATATGTCTTTATCACAGAGAACTATTTAGGATTTTAGGATATATACATCTATTGGCCTTGTAGCTTTAAATAGATTTGCAAAATAAAATGCAGTAGTCATTTTAATTCATTTTTCCTTTAAGTAATCAAATGCATTAATTATTAGTAATTATATTCTTAAGCAGAAAGATCTTGTGGTGCCTGCATGCTGTAGTCAGAATGAACTTTCCCTTTCTACAGTTTATTTATCGTATACCACTGTTCTATTCAGTCAAAAGCTAAATGCAGTAGCAGGCACAGTTTACTTTTAAATGCATGGCTCCAAAAACTTAAGGAATTTAATGCATGGCTCCCACTACATTTAGAAATGAGTCAGTTGCCCAGATTCCCTAGACAGAACTAGGAGGATTTACATATCTCTGAGTAGGATCAAAAAGAGTCAGCATGCTGAACAAGCAAATAGTAAATAAAACAAACTGTTGTAGGGTTTCCATACGACTCTAAAATTTGGGCTGAATTTTGGGCATTTACCTCTTCTACTTGGATTCTTTAGAAATAAGCAGGATCCACTTTTTAAAACCACTGCTGGTGCTATCCTGCTTGCTTTTTTTTTTTTTTTTCCTTGCCTTTTTTTTTTTTTTCTTCAGTAGATGCCAAAGGCATTTCTGCAGGGAAAGTTTACCTGGGCTCTGTGGTATTCTCAGGATGTGAATTCCTGTCTTCCCAGGGAGAAGCCTGAGCCTTGGCTATAACAGTAAAGTGATACCACTGCACAGAAAACACATCTTACAGTCAAATATCACAAGCTAGAACAGAGAGGCAGAATCTATAAGCAAGGAATCTCCCCATCAAGCAAGTGCCTGAGCCAGGAGGCTCATACTAAGATATCTCTTAGGACTTTTGTCCTTGGCTAGACGATTCTTGAGATAATCACTGTGCAGCGGCTCAGTTTCAACAAAGACAGCAACAGAGAGTGTTCTCCCCCTTCTCTTCTCTTCAAGCAACAGTTTTAGAGATTGATAAACTTGTATGGGAAATATGAACTTGAACCTCCCCTTTCCCTCTCATTGCTTTCAATCAAATCTTTGGAAATAAATAGTCGGAGGTGTCCTGAGTGAGATTCTTATAGCTCCTAGTAGAAATGTATCTAGCAGTTATAGCATATACTTTTTATCTTCTATATAGAAGCAAGCTCCATAAACACTGCACCCTAATAATGTGGTTCCTCTGAGAAGAGCCAAAGTGCCTTTCCTAAGGAGAGGACTTGGGTCAGCATTCCACCAAAAGTTTACAGTCTATTTTTTATGATCTGTAGTTACCTATCGAGAGCCATGTAAAACAAAAAGGGACCACCTACCCCAATTAATACATCAGCCTTAGTGTGTCTAGTGTGGCTTCTTAGTTCATTGTCTGTCTCCACCATAAGGGTTAAAAGGGTCTTAGTACAGTTTCATTTGCCAGCTGCAGTCCTTTATCATCACCATTGCTGCTCTGATGCCTCCATCCATATGTTGCCCCATACCTTGGTCAGTCAAGACGTCAGTGAGCACCCTTTCACACAGAATGTTGCCTGTTAAAGACAATTGCTTTGGTATTTGTTCCCAGAAGGAATAAACAGGCTGTTGAACCTCCTTTGTTTCACCAAGCGATCATGGACAAAGTCTGTTCTTTATTATCAAAACAGTATTTTGGTGTCCTAGTATTCATATACGTGCTGTCTTTAAAATGCTACTACTCCATGTTATTTACTCTTTGATTTCCAAAACACTGGCTGTTATCCAAATAGTAAACTAAAGAGCTACCAATGGATAACAAATCTTCAAACACAAATTTCAAGTAATTTCTACATGCTTGCTTCTGCATCCTTGCCTCAGTATGCTTAGAAGTAAATTTTTGCAAATGAATGGAAAAGACACTGATTGTGACTATTTGTAGAGCTACTATTTGTAGAAATTGCTTTTTTTAGAAATCCCACTGTATGCATTCTTCTGAGCAGTATCTACAACTGCCAATCTAGTTTAAATGTGAAGCTGTGTATTACCCACTTAAATAACAATGATAATTCCAATATTCTTGGCCTTTTTGTTGAATAAATATGTATAGCTTATAATATGTGTGTGAAAAGATTTATTTTATTTTATTTTAATATATATTTTATTCTATTATACCTTTAAAAAGTGCTGTAGCATTATTTATATTTTTTCTTTATATAGGATAGAATTCATATGTTCTTGGAAACCTATATATGGTAAACCTATATATGGTAGAGATCTTTGGGGTATCATCATTATGTCAAGTATTGAAATTATAAAGATGTCCAGCACATCTAAGTCTCTTTGGCGTAGATGATAGCAGCTGGAATAGAACTGCTGAAGCCAAATTTATGAAAGCTCTTGACAGGGCAGTGAATATATGCTTTAAATATATAATAAACCCTCCCTACAGCTGAAGAAAAAATCTGCTGCTGTTGCTGCACTGACAGAGCAAAAAGGTTGCTGCTTTTGTCATCTGTTAGAGCTGGCATTTATGACTGGAATGGCATCTCCAGTACTGCCACCATCAGCACTGCTGATAAATCTGTGGAACTGAAATGAGGCGCAAGAATATTCATAGGGAGAAAACTTATTTAAAAATTAACAAACCTTTTCTCTGTTAAAAAAAGGAAGTTTAATGCCTATGATACTGCATGAAGGAAGTTTTTGTGGAACAGCAAGGTTAAATCTAGTCTACAGCTCCATGTTTGAGTTTCAAAGATGAGACACATGAATTTCCAGAAAAAATAAAATACCACAGTCTTATTTTTGTTATGTACTTATATGGTTATAACAGTGATGGCTTAATAGCATGGTAGGGTTTGGGGGAACAGTAACACATTTTACTAGACCAATGATTGCTTGAAAATAACAACAACAAAAGCCTTCAGCCACACAAGCCTTTCTTTGTACTTTCAGATCTGATCTTTTAAGAGTGGTTATGAAACTAGGACAATATTATGGGCATGAGCACCATACATATCACAGAAAATTAAATATAGTTTTTGCAATTCGTTCCTAAACATTTTCCATCATTTTAATATAAAATCCTCCTATGTGTTTACAGATAATTTTATGCACAGAATAGCAAAAGCAAGAATAATAAGAGTATAAGTATCTAATATTTATCTACAGATGTCCTTCAGAAATTGGGTTACTGCAGAACTAACCAGGATGGCACAAGTAATGCTGATGTTTTATTTCTGTGAAATATTACAGTTTTATCATTTTTCTCTTGAGTATTTTGTTAAAGTTAAATAACAAGTGTTTATTGTCATCTGTAAACTTTTTTTTTTTTTTTTTTTTTTTTTGTCAGGTACAGCCATCAGCAGCAGCTGTCACTGCAGAATACTTGCAGCAGTGATAGCAGGGGTATTCAGGAGGAAGAGCAGCTCCCAGCTATATAGAACTTTGGAGCCTTGCTTTCCCACTAGTGCATGTACTGTGTGTGGTTTGGGATCCTTTGTCCTAACCCATTCAGTTCATGTACCTATAATGCCCCTCATTAAGCAGCATGCGATATCTTCCTAGGATCGTCTTTGGCACTCTGCACAAATTTGATATATGGGTAGTGATCTTCATATTTTTTCTTCATTTCCCTCAAGGTCAAGCTTCCTTTTAGAATTCCAGATACTTTTTGAACTCATAATCCATCTGTCTAGTCACTTAGCTGCCTTTCCAAGATTTAACTTGGTGCTTACCAGTGCACTATTTGAATACATCATGAGGGTATTTATAAATGATGCATATATCCTCTTTCCTTCCTTAGTAACATGAGGGCAAATTTACATTTAAATGCATATAGGTGAAATGAGAGCTATGAAAAAAAATTATTACTTGAAAGTTCCAATGGGGAGGAGGATTTGCATTTAACTTTGAATCCTGACTTCAGTTTTGCTTTCGGCAAGACATCATATATGTGTGATTTTACAGAAATTGACAAATAAGCACTAGCCTCTGTCTACCCTAGTTTCACTTTCACTTCTTCATAATGGATAACTTCCACGTTTCAGTTTCTCCTGCCAATCATATATAAAGATCTTTCCCCAGATCAGGTGAGTATACTATCTGATTTTAAATATTTGCTCTTGGATGGGAAGAACAATACTATTAAAAGTACCAGTTTTTCTCTGCTGAATATAGGGAGAGTTTGGCTGACTAATTCAAATGTAGCTGAGTACGTTGTAAATGTTTACATCAGATGTTCAGGTAATAATTCAAATGTGAAAATAAAAATAGAATTAGATTGCAAATGTTTTTGCAGGTATTTGCTATTTGCTACTGTGCCCTCTTATTCATTACTTTCCTCTTAAACGCTCTAGCATTCGGTGATTTCCAGTTAATTTATAGATAATTAGGACCACCCTAGTACTACCAAATACCAAATTAGTCCTATGTACATGGAATTATATGAGATAATGCAGATAGATAATATAAGTAAGGCTCAATTCAGCTTTTACATGAATGAGGCTCAAGGTCCTAATTTGAGTGACTGTTTCATGTAGATTCTCTGTGACTGAGATTCATGTGGGCTCCCAGGTTCATCAGTCTAAAATGCCTTAGGGGTTAGATTCTGAGATCATGATGAGAAGAATTTCTGATAGGAAAAAGTCGTTACGAAGTTGTACACGCTAGCAAAATAAAAGGTGGTTCTTACTGCCATAATCACTGTTCCATTACGACTGAAAGCAGCAAACAAATTTATAGGTATCTGTATACTTACTCATATAGTTAAACCTGAAAGGGATAGAGAGACAAGGCTGTGATTCGGCATGTTAGGTTCCTATACTTAAGTGATTCTAAATATGTCTTAGATAGATCAACTCAACTTCACAACATTTGAATAGGCAGATGTCAAAAAACTGTCAAAAGTATCTCCTACATTATATGCAAAGGAACCCTGATTTGTTCCTATTAAAGCCATATTTCAAAATGTTTGAGAGTCACACTAATCTGATGTCTCAGGATTGTTCATTGTAATGGTCTGCTATCAGTATGTAATAGGGTTTTAACAACTTCCTAGTTTCATTTTCAAATTTCAATCTTCATGGGCTGTATTATAAGTTCAGATCAGAATGATGTCTATTGATACACCTGTTCACCTGTCCCCATGACAAGTTTTAGTGTCAGCTTTCATGCCACTTAGTGAACTGAGTGTACCGTTATTTGATGTTCTGTCTCTTGCATCATTCATCACCTGACACTCTCCATTTATGGTATAGTGAAAGTGTGAGACCTCAGACTGTGAATCCCATGTGTTCTCAGAGCCAGGTGTCAAAGACTTGTGCTCATCAGCTATCAGAAACTGAAGAAATAGGTCATACATATAGGGCACAAGAAAAAAAGTACTTATTATTTGAAACATTCAACATGATTGCTAACTTAAAAATTGAGTCCAGAATTTTGGAGTTAAAATATAATCCTTTTATAAAACTTTTGTGCCGTTTTCAGATTTGGGAAAATGTAAATTAACGAGAGAATAAAAAAGAAACTGAACATAGACACATAATGAAACTAAAATTTGATGCCATTTTTAATGATAAAATGCAGTTTTATCGATCCTTAATATAAGAAAATGAGGATGTTCTAGGTGCAGGAGTAATATTTATATATGCTGTGGCCACCATAAAAAAAGGATGAGAGTCAGATATTACCTCAAAGTCAGATATCACTTCAATGAATGAAGCAATAACATTTTCATTGACTCCTCTGGGACCAGACTTTTGTGCTGGTTTGTTTTCTTAAGTTTCCTCCAACTAACATTTTTTTTTTAAGCATCACCAGTTCTAAATAGTTTTGTACATTCATAAAATAGATTGATATTTAACATTTGGGGGAAAATACATCTGTTAACATTTTCTGCAAAGCATTAGTGAAAACGATTTCCCAATTAAAGTCAGAGTTTTCAGAAGAAATAATGGAGACACCACAGAATTTTCCAGAGAGTACAAATCTCAGCAGGTGGAAAATGTTTGTTTTGTAATTAACATTATATGGCTATTGTTAAGGAAAGCAGATTTTTTGTTTGTTTATTTTGTTTTGTTTTAAGGTGACAATTGCACTGATATTCTCACTTCTATCTTTCCCTTTAAGTTTTCTACTGGGAAAAAAAATACTAAAGGCCAAAAATGGATGTTTAGATAGATAAGGATTTTCTTCTCATCAAGTTTATATACATCTCCTCTCTTTAGACCTGTGATATTGTATATCTGAGATGTCCTTTTTCATATACCATAGCCCATTCTTGTTCCAACACCCTCCATTCCCAAACTGTAAAACAAGCTTATTCTATTACAGTACCAAAAAAAAAAAAAATGCCCAAGATAGCATGTCAAAATTTCTAAACACTTACATACATAATGAAAAGATGATTTTTATTTTTTTTAAGACATTTTTCCTTCAGTAGAGAACTGAGATTGGTTTCCATATCTTCACCAGAACCAATTATGGCTGCAGTTTTTGGTATCCAAATAATTCCTGCATTCATCCTTTAATAACTAAATGCATATTTAAATGTTTTTACAGACAGTCATGTACTTAAGATTTTTGTTTTGTTTGGTTTTTTTATTTTTCTCAGCCAGCATATTACTCAATAATAGCACCATTCAGCTGTACCAACTTTAACATTGTTGCAAATATATTTGCAATACTTGAACCATAAAACTTTAAGTCTTACTCCTTCCAGAAATATTTATATATATTTAGGTAAAAATCTATTCTTTTTTATCTGCTTGCCAAAGTACCCATGTTTGCTAAAATGTTATTTTATAAACATCTTTTTTTTAAAAAAAAAATAATCTTTTTTTAAACATCTTTTTTTAAAAATAGATTAACAGCATTTGCAGTTAATATAAAATATCTTTTCAGCTTAAATGAAAGGTATCACTTACTAAAAAGTAATATTTCACTTGTAAATGGAAACTTTAGAGTTTTGGGGTTTTTTGTTTGTTTTAATCTGAAATTGAGAAAAATCCTTATATTACAAGTTATATAAAATCATAACATTAAACCAATTACTTTTGAAATTTTCTTTTTATTAAAACGTCTTGTGTTTCATACTCTTTTTTTTTTTCTAACAGTAATGAAGTAGAAATAAGTAGAACACAAATCTAAAATATTTTTCTGGTCAGCTGAAATATTCATGCAACTTTGAAAAATTTACTTCCCTGGATACAAACATGGGATTCTGATTGCTATTATTGACTCCTCAAAACAGCCAATGGTGTTGCTATTTTAGATAAATTTCATTTGCTATATCACCTTCATTCCGAAACTTCAGAAATTCTCAGTAAGTTAACAGTTAAGTTTAAGTAGCAAAGAGCACAGAACTGAATATAGGAATATGTCAAGAGTTTAAATGCATGTGACAGAATAGTGCTGCATTAAACTGAGAATGAGAATTTTCTCTCTTTAAAAAGATTTATCTCTTTAAAAAGAGATAAAGGAACAGACACCTTGATCACAGTCATTTTGCTTAAGGGCTCAACTAGAAAACCTCTATCACTTTGAAAGCTAATTAATAAACAACTGTAGAGAATTCAAAACTGTTATGCTTCAAACCAGATCAATCCGTCCAGAGTACCTGAGTAAACTTCCAACAGAACTCTTCATTGATTTTCCAAAACTCAAAAAGATTTCCAAATAAAATATAAAATATGCAGGAAATAATTTAGGTCATGTTTTGTTTGTTTGTTCCTTGGAATTAGTAAAGGACGTATTTACTATTAGGGCATAGACATTCATTGTTACACTCTTCTCTTACAACTTCATCTAGCTATGCATTTAACTAACTCTAAACACCCGTGAACAAATAACTTCTTTCAAGCAGCAATAACATGTAATTCCTGTGGAAAGTCCTTTCATATTAACCTTTTTGAATTTGCCTTTGGTGTATTCTTATAAAAGCAACATACCTGAAGAACAAGTTTCAGATTTTCACCTAGATTCACACTCAGATAATGTAGATATGATAAAGTCTGCAGTCATGATGTCCAAGATTAACCAGTTTTCCCTACATACGCATGGTGAGATCTTGGTCGATTTCCAAGAATAGTTCTATATATGAAAGAAGAAATATAAAGGTTTTAGCTGAAATTGTGATCAGGAATCTTGCTTACAAGACTGGGAATGTAAGAAGAATAGGCTAGCTGTGCTCTAAACCCTGAATTTACTGTTGGTTTTATTCATACTCCACATTTACTGGAAGAAATGATGAGATTAAGAGTATAGTCAAGTTGTCTGCTATAGCATGGAAATGTTTAAACAAATTCAAAGATGATAAGAGTAGACCATGCATCATTCTACAGACTGGAAAACAAAAACCAAACCACAAAATACTGCCACTGCTAATCAGATCTAATGTTGAGTAAAATTTGACCTTGGTCCAGAATCTAAAATCACATGAATTTTTGTCACTGATGTCTGCTTTAAACCATTCTACTTCTTTATTTCCTTTTTTTTAAAAAAATTTCTTTTTAAAATTATTTTTAATGTTGTGTTTCTTGTTTCTTTTTTTCTTCTTCTTCTTTCTTTTTTCTTTTCTTTTTCTTTTTCCTTTTATTTTCCCCTTGTAGGGTGGGAGGAGGGGGGGAAAGAGGGAAATGTGTAGGGAGAATATATTAAAAATGTCATAAATGAACACTTAAATTTCACCAAAATCTGAATTTTGCTTCAGGTCAAAAATATTTTTGAAAAAAAGTAATAGACCATCTATGTGGAACAATGACTATTGCTAGTTTATTTAAAATCTTAACTGTCTATTCAAAACCTAACATATATTAGTCCGTTTACAACAAAATCAATACTCACAATCAAAGCCAACATAGGAAAACCCCAATGGTAATAACACTGTTTCGTTTGTTATACAAGAAAAATGTATATCTATCCCTTTTCTTTGGTGTTATGCTCATCTTTCACCTTGGTCTTAAGGTCAATGGAACCAGTCTTCCTCAAGCAGAAGGTGCATGGAATATTACAGAGAGACTGCAGGGTCCCCAGGTCTAGCTCCAAACCAAAGGGAATTTGATGGTCAATCCTGGGCTCTGCTTGAGGCTATTTTTTCATGTTTCCCTGTCACAATCCTCTTCCTTCTCCCAGGTTGCAGGCTGCAGCCTGGCAGAGGGCCCCAGGCCTACCTGGAGATCCCTACAGTGGCTGTCACACGCTCCCCACTGGGGTCAGGCCCAGAGCTGAAGCTTAAGCAGGTCAGCTAAAACTGGGCCCCAGCACAGGGCTTAAACCATCGAAACCCAGCTCAGACCAAGGTAAATTCTTTGATCCTGCAGTATTAGGGCAGCACAGAAACCCTGCCTTTTATTGGTAAATGAAATATATATATATATATATATATGTATTTCCTACAACACTACAATGAGCCTGTGAAAAACTGGAATGTATGCAGATCTTCCTTCTTCAACTATGGCTGAGCTGCAAACTATAGCTGAACTGCAATTAAATATGAGGTTACACTCTGACTGAGATCCAGATTCAGCTATTATTTATTTATGTTGTTTGAAACTGC
This sequence comes from Anser brachyrhynchus, assembly GCF_964034855.1. Classification (NCBI taxonomy): domain Eukaryota; kingdom Metazoa; phylum Chordata; class Aves; order Anseriformes; family Anatidae; genus Anser; species Anser brachyrhynchus. The sequence goes on along the minus strand of NC_137696.1, from coordinate 96,637,242 downwards.
AGATAGACTTCCAGAAATCCCAATGGCCTTAAATTTGTGGGCACCTACCGATGAACCAAGTTTAATCAACTAAATTAGGACTTTCTGTGTTCTAGTAGATACACTTGCAACATATGTTATATTTACTCCAGGTCATAGTTTAGTAATGAGTTTTCTGTCATTTCTGCAATATTCTGGCACAGTCACAGAGAGAAGGATACGAACATTAATAAGTTGTGTAGTTCACTCCTGCTTTGGGTGTCATGAGCCACAAAAGTTTGGAGCAGAACTGCTTAACTGATAGAGAGATAAACTGAAATCAAAGAACTCCTCTATCCTTATTCCATCTGCTTCAGTGATTGATCTTTTCATCTACTTCAGGTCTCCAGGAACAGATTTAGACCATTTTTGTTGATGAGTTGTCACCAGCTGAAGCTGGGAAACAGCAAGCGTAAAGAACATGAAGAAAGCATGCAGGGAAAGAGCTAGACATCCTTTTAGATTACCTTTTAGGAAGAAAGAATTCGTGTTATTTTGGACTCAAAGCATAAGATAATTTTTCTAAGATCCACTGATTTATTCTTATAGAGCTGTTTGTCTTACTGCTTTCTAATTCAAAGTGGTAACACTCAACACCAAACAGGAACATAGAAAATGGTAGATCAAGAGTTCAAAAAGAATTAAGATCTTAGGAAGGTTGGTAATTTCTTTTTTCCATCTCCTCCTTATTCCTGTTCTCCATTCGCAAAATAATTGCCATTCTCCCAAAAAACTATTTTTTCCCATGTTCCCCCTGTTTCCAGAACAAGCAGTGTGACCGGTAATCAGTCCTGATAGAGGACACTATTAATCAGAGGACAGATGTCACCAGCTGGAGGCAGCAGCATGGGAGACAGCATGACAGGAGATCATACAAACGGAGATGACTGACTCCCATTTTGTCACTGACTCCCATTTTGTCTCCAGATTACATACATGGTAGGAACTGCCATAGGAGACAAAAACATACCTGATGCAGTATTTCCAGAATCTCTTATATATAAAACTTAAACGTAAATGTAGGTGGGATTCAGTAGTTGCTCACTTAGAAATCCAGTTATTTCTTACTCAATATGAGTTGGACTCTGTTCTGTTATTTTTCTTCTATTTAACACTGTTGGGAGGTTGTTTAGAGAGGATTGCAAATGGGGGGGGGGGGGGGGCAAGGAGGCAATACAGCAATATCAGCTGTAACAATAAATATACACATACATAGGGATACATATTACCTGTAACTGGAAGAAAACTCTATTTTCTCAATATTTTTCTAACACGTAGTTGCTGAACAAAATGGTCAAATCAAATCCTAATGCTGTTTCTGAAAAGTAAAAGCCGGCAAGAGAAAGAAAACTAATGGAAAAGTAGTGGCTATTAATAACCATTGCTAAATTTATATCTGATCACATGTATGATATATTTAGTTGCTTTGGATCGTCTCTCACTTCCTCCACTCTCACCTCTCCTAGGCCCAAGAAAGAGGTTTGGTGAAAAGAAAAATAATTTAAAAAATAGTTTTTCCTTTCTTCATCTCCATAAAAGCTATAACTTCTGTAATGAAATGCATTTACTTCAACTTTTAATGACTTTCTAATTCTCAGACTCAGGAAAAAAAAAAAATCTCTGTTTATACATGTATCTGTACGTGTAAGGACTTTGGTGACAGCATTTACCAAACTCGAAAACATGTTACAAAACTTACAGAATATTACACATGCTTATCAAACTGTGCTATGAATGGTTCTATCTCTGTTTTTTGGGGGTACTGTCTAATCTACCATTCTCTATGACTTCGAATTGTAACATCAAAGCTAAGGATATTCTTTCACTGATCATCTTTCCACCGTGTTGTGGTGGTTTTACTCAGGTGGACAGCCGAGCTCCACCACAACCGCTCTCTCACTCCCCCTCCTCAAAGGGAAAGGGGAAGAAAATACATTGGAAGGGGCTCAAGGGTTGAGATAAGACCAAGGAGATCACTCAACAATTATCGTGGTGGGCAAAACAGATTCAGCATAGGTAGATTCGTAAAATTTATTGCCTATTACTAACAAGCTACAGAAGTGAGAAACAAATGAAAGAAGCTAAAAACACCTTCCCACCATTCACCCTCTTCCACCTCCTCCCCCCAAACGGTGCAGGGGAACGGGGAATGGGGGCTGTGGTCAGTCTCTAGTTCTTCTCCTCTGCCGCTTCTTTACAGTCCCTCTCTACCACAGGGGAACTTCGGCTCCAGTGCATGGAGCACCTCCTGCCCTCCTTCTGTACTGAACTTGGTGTCTGCAGGGCTGGTTCTCACTCCTCACTCTCTCTGTTGCCCAGCCATTTTTTTTCCCCTTTCTTAAAACTGCTCTCCCAGAGGCCCATCCACCGTCGCTCCCTGGCTCAGCTCTGGCCAGCAGTGGGACCATTTGGAGACGGCTGAAACTGGCCCTTATCTGACATGGGGCAGCTGCTGGACTCTTCTCACTGAGGCCTCCCCTGAAGCCCCCCGCTACCAAAACCTTGCCACATAAACCCACTGCACATGTAGTAAAAGGTTTTGTATTCCAGTTTCCTTCCAATTCAAGTTATGTCATATATACAATATGGAGGCCAGGAATGCTCATATTAATATCAACTTTTCAGGAGACTCAACTGATATTAATATCAAAGAGGGTTTATACCTTTGGGTGCCACTATAGTAGAAGTTATGAAAATAACTGTGTGGTCTCTTTTATCCACCACTCCCCCTGGCCTTTTTTTTTCTTTTTTTTCTTTTCTTTTTTTTTTTCTTATTTCAGACTTCTAATCATCTCAAAAATAAATAAATAATCAATAATATTTAAAATGTTCAAAAAAAAATTAAAATTATACATCTTTAAAATGCAAAAGTTAACAAATTCCTATAAAATTATTCTTTTTAACTAAGGTTAGTGTTTTTATGCATAACTCTGCTATGCCCTAGACACTCCTAGCTGGGAGAACAGCTAACCTGATTTGCAGCATGCTCAGTCTTTCTCAAGTACCCCAGCCTTTCAATGGACAGATAAAATTTGATCTCATCTCAGTATTTGCAGAATAATGCTCTTAGAAGGGTGAGAGCTAGAATGACACTATTCATAGCTGCAAGCTGCATAGGCAATCATTTTCCTCATCTTTTTTTCTTTGTTGGTAGTTTCTGTTTTTCTTGTTTTAAAAACATGTAAGATTTCCTTTGACTTAACTTTATGCCTTCCAGCATAAATGTAAAACTGAGCAAAAAAAAAGTCGCAGATAATATTTGTTCAAATTTAATACAGGCATTCTCCTAGCTCTTGACAGAATATTTTTCTAAGCATGACCGAGGAAATTCTCAATAAGAAGAGTCTTCAGCTCTCCTGTAAAAAGCTATGCATATTCTTATTTGTTGGAATACTGTATGTTAACATGCTGCTAAATAGTAAGTTGTGGCTGATAAGCTTTTCTAGTCTAGTATAAAAATGCTTTTTATAGAGAGATTTTTTAAAAACAAAAATAGGAGGTTTTTCAATGTAAGAATGAAACAACAATGAAACATGCAGAATTGCAGAACATAACTGAAACAACAAAATATTCAGAAGCCAGATAATGCAAATCCAGTTCTGGTAAATTGATTTTAACGTGCTAACATCATCAATTAATTTGGGTAGCAATTTATTTTAATAACTATACTTTAGGTCTTAGAATAGTAGCAAGTTTGGATAAATGGATACATTTTTTTTTCCCACATTTCCATTACCTCATGTTAGTTGAATAAATATTAAATGCAAAAAAAAATAAGGCAATCTCATACAAAATATGGCTATAGAAGAGAAAATCAAGACTCAAAAAGCCATCACCATTGTGCTTTCTGTATGCCTGTATGACACACAAAAGGAAACATCAAAAGAGATGGCAAAGTTTTGAACAGTTATCCTCTGTTATTCTTTGCCAAAATTAAAGGAAATTTCTATTTATTTTGGTTAATGTACTTTTACCCTAGACACTCAGTTGTACCCTATTGCTAAGTAAGGCATATACGGGATCAATTCTAGACAAGTTACAAGACAATTTTGGTCTTATAATTCACAAGGAATCTAAGCTATAAGCTTAGGAAAATAAATAAATAAATAAATAAATAATCTTCCAGAGATTGCTGCAGGCCTAACACAGATAAAGAAAGCAGAACTGCATTACCTATGTAAAATATGAGAATAATACAAGTCATTAAACAGCTGTGATAGAAATAAAACAAGAAATGTCTCATAACACTTCTACTTATATGCTGTTCAGCTTCAATTTCTATGTAAATGATAAGAAACCTGCATGAGGTAGTTACAGATGTGGAAACATGCATCACTGAAGAATCTGTGAGGAATTAAAATGAGAATAATATACCTCACCTGTTTCAACCTCAAAATCCTTTAATTACAGGGGAGGTTTAGGTTAGAAATTAGGAGACATTTATTCTCAGAAAGAGTAGTCAGGCATTAGATTGGGTTGCCCAGGGAGGTGGTGGAGTCACCATCCCTGGAGGTGTTTAAGGAAAGGTTGGACCTGGTGCTTAGGGACATGGTTTAGTGGGTGACATAGGGTGATGGTTGGACCAGATGATCTTGAAGGTCTTTTTCAACATTAATGATTCTGTGACTCTATAAAACCTGCCACAGCCTTAGCCCTGTCAGTATGTATATATTAAGTGAAATGTGATGTATGATCACAGTGTTCCTAGTTGTACTAAAACATACCCTTTCAGATAGCACCTATATGCATATATACTTACTTTTGTATTCTGTTTCTCATGAACAAGTCTTGAACAGCTCTTAAGATAGTGCTGCTCTACTGGCCTCTAAGAGGAATACAAGTCAGATCTTAACTCTGTTATCAAATCTTTCAATAATTTCGTTCTTCAACACATGGATCCAAGAACTGACTCTTTATAAAACTACGCTTCCAAATTTCTTTTACTTGGATTTTGATATTCCATGTGTCGGCTACTTTGCTGAAATCTCCTGATTGGCTGACTTTTAGTTAGTTATCTAACTTCCACAAAGAAGAGTATCTGAAAAAAATAAATAAATAAATGAGGAGTTCTCTACATGTCTTGAGGACGTAAGTGAAATTATCTTTTTTTTCAGAGAGAAGTTAATCTTTGCTTTCTTGTGAAATAATTTGACTGAAATGATAGAAACTGTGGAGGACTGAGGCATACTACATCTAACACTGAAAAGAGAATGAAAAGAATTTCAAAAGGTGTGAAAGCATGAAAAATGAGCAGTTAAGATTTGTAACTCAATTTGTAATCATATAAATATTTGAAACTAAAGAAACCCATGAATAAAGGATTAAGCTGTAAGTCAGCAGTGGAAAGTAAGATACAGGCAGTGCTTATGAACACAGAGTTCTAAAGAGAATATATCATCATCCAGTTCTGCTAAAACCGTGTTGGTGTTGTTATTGTTTTTGTATGCTATATTTGAAGTTGTTCCAAATTTTATTGTGATCTATGTGATTTAGTACTGCAGCTTTCATGCTAGTCTACACATCACCATTGCTATGACCATTGCCTTCATACTGTGAACTGATGTGCTTTGTTCTTTCACTAATTATAGTATTTTAGAGACTATGAACTTCCACCACATTGACGGATTAAAAGTCAAGTTTTCTTTCTTCTTCTTTTAACCACTCTTAAGTTATCCATCTTTTGGCCTCCACCATGATAACAAGAAGTCTTTTCTTTCTGCTGTTATATTCAGATACAGTATTTTAAAACTAAGCCTAAAATAATGGTTTTCCATAGTCATCAGAAGAAAGTTACCATTATCTTTAAAAATTCTGATTTTTTTCTTCTGTTAAGCAGGATTTTCTTTACTAGAAAGAAGGCAAAATGGAATTGTTTTTGAAGAGAAAATCCAAAACTTTGTATTAAACTCTATTTAACTGTACTTTAAAGATTTTTATCCTGCAGTTTTCTAAATAATTAAAAAATGCTATCTTTCCAGAAGTGTTATTAAAAATTATTCAAATGTAATTGTAATAATTTACAAATTAAAAATATTACAAGAATTTGGCATCTCATATCCCTACTCCCTCCCCCCCTTTTTTCTCAGTCTCCTTTTTAAAGTCAGTCCTTGATTCTTGTATCTTTGTATGCTGATTTTCAGAAATAATTGCAAATGAAAAGAAAAAAAAAAACAATATAGTGAATGTACTATGTATTTTTAAATGCATTATACATTTATTAAAATGAGTTCAGTCTGAAACTAAAAATGTTTTCCTCACAATCAGCTCATCCAGAGATACTGACTGTAATAAATACACAGATGGTGCAAATATATCACAGCAAACTTAATTATTTATCAGCTTCAGTAGAGAAAAAGTAAACCAAATGATGTAATTTGAAGTAACTGTGGATTTTGGATACTTTTTTGTTGGTTAATGTGAATTACACATTTCATTTCACTGTGATATTTCTAGAGGGTGGCAAAATTACTCATAATTTGGAGAGCCTAGAAATGTTCAAGCAAAAGTGGCAACAAGATAAAATTGCTCCCGTATCTCATATTTCGTAGCAATTTTGTTGTTAAAGCCAGAAGTTTAACAACATTTTAACATCCTTTTTAACAAATATATGAACGTATGAGCAAAATGGGTTCTTGATATATGGATCTATAGTATATATTGTTCCTAATAAAAGATTTGGGCAATGAATCTAAATTAAATATTCAGGACTTTACAAAAGAATTAAGGAAATTATATATGGTACAATATTTATAATTTTCAGTTAGTGATAATCTCTTTTTTTTTTTTTCTTAGTTACTGTTAGAAAGCAAATGACTAAATAATGAATGTTCCCATTTTCATTTCACTGTGCTTTTTACTGATTACCTCAGTGCAATAGTTTGGTATCACTGATAGTTTTTAATAATAACGATTTCTAACTGGTCCTTAGAACATTCTTTTCATGTGCAAAATAGCATTTAATGGCAGTTTGATATATTTTCTCCTTTCAATATAATGCCAATAGTATTTAGCTCAGAAATTATAGGACAGAATACGATATCATTGTATCTCTGATTTGGAGTGTAGGTTATTGGAGTGAATTACAAGATACTCCTCTATAACTAAGACAGAAGTAATAGCTTATTTGTGAACAGTGACAAATGCATTAAAATTTGAAGGTTACATGTAACCCATAACCAGAGTAAGTTCTTGCCCTAATCTTGATAAATTTGACCTTAGTGAAGGCTGTTGGTCACTTGCAGCTTTTAAAAATTTACTTAGAGTTTGAAAATAGGCGTTCTTAACGTGCTTTTATATAGATTTAGAATCATATCTAGGCAGATACTGGTATTTTAATTCTACCTAGACATTGAAAGAGAACCAGAGAAAAATCAGTTCTGCAAAGTATTTGCATCCATAATAGAAGACTGTACTGATTTTATTTAAGTGTTCCTTATTCTAAAATATCCAGAATAATACAGTAACTAAACAGATCTGGGTTTATAAATATCTTCTTCAATTAAGGGTAAAAAGAAAAATATTAAAACTCTGAAAATTTTAGAATTATAGAATAATTTAGGTTAGAATAGATCTTTAGAGGTCATCTAGTCCAACTCCTTGCTCTAAACTGACCCAGTTAGAGCAGGCTGCTCACAGCCTTGTCCAGTAGAGTTTCAAATATCTGTACGGATGGAGACTCCACAACCTTTCTGACAATTTTTTCCAATGTTTGACTGTTCTCATGGTGAAAAAGGGCTTCCTTATATCTAATTGTAAATTTTGGTGTTCCAACTTCTGTTTGTCACCTCTTGTCCTAACACCGTGTACCCAAGTACAGCCTGACTTCATCTTCTTTGTACCCTCATATGAGATAGCTGTAGACAGCATGATCCCCTCTCAGCTTTCTGTTTTCCAGACTGAACACACAAAGTTCCTTTAGTCTTTTCATGCTTAACTGTTAGATTATGTTGATGTTTTAATAGCAATTATAACAAAGCATGGGAAAAAATTATATGATACCGGTTTTTTTTTCTCTATTAAACTTCATATGTTTCTCACTGTCCGTGGTTGAGTTAAGCAGATTAAAATGATCTCTCTGCTTTCAGAGCGATTCTTTGGTTAATGATTCTGCTTGGAATTTTACTATGATTATCAAGTTACTTGATGAGTAAAAATTTAATATACCAGCTTATATTTTAAAAGAAATGACAAAAAGAGACAGTCACTGCTGTTCAGTTACTGTAGATTTTGCATTTTTTCAATATTTTTTTTTTCTAAAGAAATTTACTATTTGGGGTTTGTGATATCTATTTTAATAATTATGATGACAAATATTCTAATTTAGGAGATGAATGAACTGAATTCTTATTAATATTCTTTAAGCTTCTTATCTTTAGGAAAACAAAAGATAAGAATAGATTACTTGAAATAACTAATGGGTATCATTGGCTATAAAGATTTACTGGTTTTACATTTGGTAAACAGCCAAAACTGTTTGCATGTAGAAAATGCTGATTAAGATGTTTACAAGCGCATATTTTTTCATAATATTCATTTTGGATTGCAGAATCTGCATTACGTTGCTTCATATCTAGCTATTAAATGACGGACTGTTTGAGCTGACTGCAGTCAAACTTTTAAGTACATATGACAGACTAGTTCTCTACTTCTGAATTCTGGCTCAGGCTTGATTTTGGCAAATTTACAGCTCTTGTGTAGAAATCCTTAGACACTGAATATCAATACTACTGACCTCAAAAATAAATAATAGCTAGTTATCTCTTTATATGCTGGGCCTAGGCTTTATGTTCAGTTGAAACATACATTTATTTAAAAATAAAAAATAAAAGAAGAATTAAAGAGACAGTGTAGATTAAACGAACTTTTTAAAAAAACAGCCTACAGTAAGATTGGCTTGCTTATTACACACATTTCAGGTTTAACTGAGCAGGCAACCAAACACCCCATAGCTGTTTGCTCACTCTCCCCCTCAGTGGGGTGGGGGAGACTCATGGGCTGAGATAAGGAAAGTTTAATAAGTCAGAAAAGTAAGAGAAAATTATTATTGTTAATAATAATAGTAATAATAATAATATGTAAAACAAGTGATGCACAATGCAATTACTCCATTATATCCATTTGGTCAGTTGGGTCAGCCATTCTGGTTCTGTCTCCTCCCAGCTTCTTGTGTACACTCCCCTCCACTCCCAGCCTCCTTGCTAGCAAGGTAGTATGAGAAGCTGAAAAGTCCTTAACTTAGTGTTAAGACTACTCTGCAACAACACGATTTTGAAATGTTAGCAATATTATTTTTCTCCTAAATCCAAAACACAGCATCATACTAGCCACAAGAAAAATAACCCTATCTCAGCAGAAACCAGGACACAGAATCACAGAATAACAGAGTGGCTAAGGTTGGAAGGGAACTCTGGAGGTCGTTTGGTCCAACCCCACTGCTTAAGCAGGGAGCTGGTTGCCCAGGACCATGTTCAGGCAGCATCTGAAGATCTCCAAGTAGAGAGACACCACAACTTGTCAGGGCAACTTGTTCCAGTGCTGTCACCTGCACATTAAAGAAGTGCTTCCTGATGAGGTTTCACACAGAATCTCTTGTGTTCCAGTTTGTGCCCATTGCCTCTTGTCCTGTTACTGGGTACCACTGAAAAGAGTATGGTTCTGTCTTTGCACACTCCCTTGCATCCTCCTTTCAGATATTTATAGACATTGATAAAATTGCCCCCAAGCCTCCTCTTCTCCAGCCTAAACAACTTATTAGAAACAACTTTTAAATTTTAAAACAAGAAGTCAGAACATTAAATTCTCAACATTTTTTTCCCATGAGATCATGGAATTGACCTAGAGGAGCGGTAAGGTCTGTACATCTTTTAGTAGGTGTGTGTGTGAAATTAATTTTATCAAATTAATAATGAGACATACAGGCAAAGTTTATCATCCATGGTCCATCTATAGCTAATGGACAGAGATGGGCACACACAGTTGATCTTAAAAGAAAGTGGAATGAACAGACTTCTGCTAGAACCTGCCACTTTATAAAATGGCAGAATAAAACCAGAAAGGTAATTTGTACTATATGTGTGGCTTTCACATGGCCAAATTTGAGAGATAGGGCTATTGACCTCAATTTTTGATCCCTAATGAAAAGGACTAGCAGTCACTGACCTTTGAAAACAACTTATAAAAAGTGTTTTAGAAGAACTAAGAGGTATTACAAAGCCAAATATTCAGTTAAGTCAAAATTTTTCATTGATCTCCCCTCCTTATTTTGATCCCCAAATGGTCACGTGCTCCCTAAGACAATGCCAGATCAAAGAATTCAACATCTTGAGTCTGACAATTGCTGAATACCAAGAGGATACAGACAGCATTTCTAATGTGTTTATGTGGAAAATTTATTGTGAACAGCTTTTCCTTGTTTCATTTGTTTTGCAGAATATTTCATTTATTTCTGAAGAGTGCTGACTAACATGGAAATATACAAGTGGCATTACAACAGAAGGGAGAGTCAAAAGATTCTTATAAAGCTTCAGAATTTTAGGAAGCCTGGATATTCCTTTTGGGAAAATTTATGGAAATAACAATATAAAATTAAGGTTTCTTAATGTCAAAAAGTGATAACAAACAATGTGATGATCTATATATTACTGAATGCAGTTTTGTCATATAAACTGTGGCTTTGTACATTAAATACATAATAGTTGGCTATGACAGGCAAAAGTGATGTTTACCTAGGTAGCATTTACTGAAACTTTCATGTTTTGACTAATAAAGTCATAAAGAGAAGACATAGCTACTGAACTCTTAAAGAATAGTTAGACCTTTGGTCTGTCATCTGATGGAGAATATATTCAGATAAAATGCTGGGCTGTCTACTATGACTGTAAGTAAATAAAAGTAGATAGTTTGATTGGGATAATTTATTTTCAGTCAAAGATATTAATAGCAGTTAATTAGGAAAACAGATTGATTAGTGAGACGAGTATAAGATTAAAGATAACTGAAAAATTTAGACATCACCTCAGAAAATGTAAGTAAAATTCATGAATGAGATTCATTAGCATTTTTCAGTTAAGCAGTGCTTTAAGCTCTTCTTTTGGTTAGAGAATGGTCAGTATTTTCCAGAACTTTCCAATAGTTTAACAATGTTATAATAAAACAGTACGTTCCATTTTG